>NC_086115.1:13719110-14019110 GCF_963921235.1 Mobula hypostoma | reverse complement strand
TGAAGGACCCCGCGCACCCCTCATACAAACTCTTCTCCCTCCTGCCATCTGGCAAAAGGCGCCGAAGTATTCGGGCTCTCATGACCAGACTATGTAACAGTTTCTTCCCCCAAGCCATCAGACTCCTCAATACCCAGAGCCTGGACTGACACCAACCTACTGCCCTCTACTGTGCCTATTGTCTTGTTTATTATTTATTGTAATGCCCGCACTGTTTTGTACACTTTATGCAGTCCTGGGTAGGTCTGTAGTCTAGTGTAGTTTTGGTGTTGTTTTACATAGTTCAGTGTAGTTTTTGTATTCATGTAGCACCATGGTCCTGAAAAACGTTGTCTCATTTTTAGTGTGTACTGTACCAGCAGTTATGGTCGAAATGACAATATGCCTTCTATGCTCGTTTTGGCCGACAAAGCGTGGAGGAGCCATCACAACCTCCCACATTTCCTGATGATCCTTTGATTTTAGTTTCTGAAGCCAATTGTGAGCTGCCTTCAACTGGGTGAACCCACGGAAAGGATCTGCCCCAGATGAGATAGCTTGCCAAGTACTAAAGACCTGTGCTGATCAACTAATTGCAGTGTTCACTAAGATCTTTAGCCTCTCACTTCGGCAGTCTGAGGTACCCACCAGCTTCAAGCAGGTGCCTAAGAGGAACGTGGTAATCTACCTCAATGGCTATCATCCAGTAGCACTTACATCCATAGTGAGGAAGTATTTTGAGAGGTTGGTGATGAAACATATTAATTCATGTCTGAGAAGTGACTTGGTTCTGTTAATCAATAAGCTTCAAGACCTTAGCTTCAATACTTCCTTGTGCAAATGGATCATGAATTTCCTCACTTGTAGACCCCAGTCAGTTCGGACTGGCAACCATATCTCCTCCACAATCTCAATCAGCGCCGCAACCTCTTTAGGAGTTTGCACAGATTCATCATGACAGCTAAAACTTTGAAAAACTTCTACAGATGTGCAGTGGAGAACATATTGACTAGCTGCACCACAGCGTGGTATGGAAACATCAACGCTAGAATGGAAAATCCCATTAGAAGTAGTGGATAGGGCTCAGTCCCTCCCCACCACTGAGTACAACTACACGGAGCATTGTAGCAGAAAGTGGCATCCATCAGAGACAGCACGACCCAGGTCGTAACTCTCTTCTCACTGCTGAGGTTCAGGAACCTCAGGACTCACACCACCAGGTTCAGGGACAGTTATTACTCCTCAACCATCAGGCTTTTAAGCCAAAGGGGATAACTTCACTCAACTTTACTCTCCCCATCATTGAAATGTTCCCACAACCTATGGATGCTCTCTCAAGGACTCTTCATCCCATGTTCTCGAATGAATTTATATATATATAAAATATTTATTTGCTTATTTATTCTTTTTGTATTTGCACCATTTGTCTTTTGCGCACTAGTTGTACCTCAGCTGGTGTGGTCTTTCATTAATTCTATTAGTTTCATTGGACATTGAATGTGCGCACAATAAAATGAATCTCAGGGTTGTATATGGTGACATATATGTACTTTGATAGTAAATTTACTCTGAACTGTGGCATGGAAGAAGAGAGGTCCAACGTACAAAAGGTCTGCTCTGTAAGCCTAATACTTGCTACTTGAATGCCTTTTTATTGCAACAATCAAACTTGTTTAAGAAAATTCCTTTTGTTAAGTATTTCCCTGTCAAACTTTAATCCCTGAATATCTTTTGCCTACTCATTAAATACTTTGGTCAGATAATCTACAGGGAACTCTTGGGGATATGTTTATTAGATAATTGCATCAAACAGTAATTAAATCAACCACAAAGGTCAACTGAAATAAACCCACTATCACAATTATGCCCTCCAACAGTCACAACTGAACATATATTGCTAAACTTCCACCTGGGACAGGACTTCCATTTCGGCTATTGATTAACAGACATTATTACAGTCTGTGATTCGTGCCAAATGCAAACTTCTAACTCAAGGCTGCCTCTTCAAAACAATAAAACACATATTCACAATGGTTGGGAATTTTTGAAACTAAAACTATAGGTAGGCAAATTGTTCTGGAATTATTTTGAAATTAAAACAATTGAAAGTCCACTATTCTCTACAACTTTTCACATTTCTACACATTGAAATTGCCGTACCAGACCATGATGCAACTAATAAAACCATAAGACATAGGAGCTGAATTAGGCTGTTTGGCCCATCGAGTCTGCCCGCCATTTTATCATGGCTGGTCCATTATTCCTCTTAGCCCCAATCTCCTGCCTTCTCCCTGTGTTCCTTCATGCCTTGATAACTCAAGAGTCTATCAACCTCTGCCTTAAATATTCATAAAGCCTTGGCCTCCACATCTGCCTGTGGCAACAAATTCCAGATTCACCACTCTCTGGCTAAAGAAATTCCTCCTCATCTCCATCCTAAAAGGACACCCCTTTATTCTGAGACAGTGTCCTCTGGTCTTAGACTCTCCCACCATAGGAAACATCCTCTCCTCATCCACTCAATCAAGACCTTTCTCCATCTGTTACATTTCAATTTGGTCACCCTTCATTCATCTGAATTCTAGTGAATACAAGCCCAGAGCCATCAATGCTCTTCATATACACAAAATAATCTGCAGATGCTGTTGTCAAAGGAACACTCACAATGAGCTGGAGGAACTCAGCAGGTCAGTCAGCATCAGTTGAAAAGATTAGTCGACGTTTCGGGCCGCAACCCTTTGTCAGGACTGAAGGAAGCACTTTGGGGAGGGTTTGAAGGATGCTGGTAGTTGAAAAAAACAGTAATTTTAAAGACAAAGGGTGGAGGAGGGGATGCAGGGAGGTGATTGGCAGAAGAACAATGCGAAGTAGTAGAAGGAGGCGGAACTATAAGGGAGGTGATGTGACATAGGGATAGGGGAAGGGAGGGGGAGGGAATTACTGGAAGCTGGAGAATTCTATGTTCATACCAAGGGGCTGGAGATTACCTAGACGGTATATAAGGTGTTGCTCCTCCAACCTGAGTTTAGCCTCATCATAGCAGCAGACGAGGCCATGTATGGACATATCTGAATGGGAATGGGAAGCAGAGTTGAAGTGGGTGGCTACCGGGAGATCCTGTCTGTTGTGGCGGACAGAGTGGAGGTGCTCGACGAAGCGGTCCTCCAATCTGCGTCGGGTTTCACCGATGTAGAGGAGGCTGCACCGGATGCAATAGGTGACCCCAACAGATTCGCAAGTGAAGTGTTGCCTCACCTGGAAGGACTGTTTGGGGCCCTGAATGGTGGCAAGAGAGGAGGTGTAGGGACAGGTGTAGCACTTACGCTTACAGGGATAAGTGCCGGGTGGGAGATCCGTGAGGAAGGATCAATCCCTGCAGAAAGCGGAGAGGGGTGGAGAGGGAAAGATGTGCTTAGTGGTGGGGTCCTGTTGAAGGTGGCGGAAGTTGTGGAGGATAATATGTTGGATCCGGAGGATGGTGGGGTGGGGTGGTAGGTGAGGACAGGGGGAATTCTGTCCCTGTTGTGGTGGCGGGAAGATGGGGTGAGGGCCGAAGTGCGGGAAATGGAGGAGATGCGGGTGAGGGCATCATTGATCACCGTAGAAGGGAAACTGCGATCCTTAAAGAAAGAGGACATTTGAGATGTCCTGGAATGGAAAGTCTCATCCTAGGAGCAGACGCGGCAGAGATGGAGGAACTGGGAATAGGGAATAGCATTTTTGCATCTGGCGGGGTGGGAAGAGGTATAATCGAGGTAAAAAACTTTAAGGATCGTGGTTTCCCTTCTATGGTGATCAATGATGCCCTCACCCGCATCTCCTCCATTTCCCGCACTTCGGCCCTCACCCCATCTTCCCGTCACCACAACAGGGACAGAGTTCCCCTTGTCCTCACCTACCACCCCACCAGCCTCCGGATCCAGCACATTATCCTCCACAACTTCCGCCACCTTCAACAGGACCCCACCACTAAGCACATCTTTCCCTTTCCACCCCTCTCCGCTTTCCGCAGGGATCGATCCCTCCGCGACTCGCTTATTCGCTTGTCCATCCCCACGGATCTCCCACCCGGCACTTATCCCTGTAAGCGTAAGTGCTACACCTGTCCCTACACCTCCTCTCTTGCCACCATTCAGAGCCCCAAACAGTCCTTCCAGGTGAGGCAACACTTCACTTGTGAATGTGTTGGGGTCATCTATTGCATCCGGTGCTCCCGGTGCAGCCTGCTGTATATCGGTGAAACCTGACGCAGTTTAGGGGACCGCTTCGTCAAGCACCTCCACTCTGTCCGCCACAACAGACAGGATCTCCCGGTAGCCACCCACTTCAACTCTGCTTCCCATTCCCATTCAGATATGTCCATACATAGTCTCATCTACTGCCATGATGAGGCTAAACTCAGGTTGGAGGAGCAACACCTCATATACCGTCTAGGTAGTCTCCAGCCCCTTGGTATGAACATAGAATTCTCCAACTTCCGGTAATTCCCTCCCCCACCCTTCCTCTACCCCTATTTCACATCACCTCCCTCATAGTTCTGCCTCCTTCTACCACTTCGCATTGTTCTCCTGCCAATCACCTCCCTGCATCCCCTTCCCCACCCCTTTGTCTTTAAAATTACTGTTTTTTTCAACTACCAGCATTCTTCAAACCCTCCCCAAAGTTCTTCCTTCAGTCCTGACGAAGGGTTTCAGCCCGAAATGTCGACTAATCTTTTAAACTGATGCTGACTGACCGGCTGTGTTCATCCAGCGCATCGTGAATGCTCTTCATATGACAAGCCGTTCAATCCAGGAATCATCTTCATGATCCTCCTCTGAACCTTCTCCAGTTTCAGCACATCCTTTCTAAGAGGCCCAAACCTGTTCACAATGCTCCTAGTGAGGTCTCACCAGTGCTTTATAAAGCCTTAAAATTACATCCTTGCTTTTATGTTCCAGTTCTCTTGAAATGAACGCTAACATTGCATTTGCCTTCCTCACCACAGACTCAACCTGCAAATTAACATTTACGGAATTCTGCACAAGGTCTCCCAAGTCTCTTTGCATGTCAGAGTTTTGAATTTTCTTTCCATTCAGAAAATCATCTCTTTTATTTCTTCTACAAAAATCCATGGCCATACACTTCCTGGCTCTATATTCCAGCTGCCACCTCTTTGCCCATTCTCCTAATGTAAGTCCTTCTGTACCCTCTCTACTTCCTCAAAAACTACTTGCCCCTCCACCTATCTTTGTTTCATCCACAGACTTTGCAACAAAGACATCAATTCCACCATCCAAGTCATTGACATGTAATGTGAAAAGAAACGATCCCAACAGAGATCCCTTGTGGAACACCACTGTTGTTGTTGTTGTTCGTCCTTCGTAGTCGAAGATGACCATGGCTTCAAAGTCAAATGGGAGATGGGTGGCTGTGGGTCCGGAGGTGACTGATGAGGCCAATCCGGGCCCTGAAAGCTCGCCCACATGTGGGACACGAGTGGGTGGGTGCTGTCGTGGCAGTGGATGATGCTCGGGCCTTGCGCACAGCATGCTTTCGTTGCGCCTCGATGATGCGCCTGACTTCAGCTGCACGGGCTCCTGTGGTGACCTTGCTGCGCCAAGCTGGACGGTCGAGGGCAAGCGTCTCCCACGTGTTGATGTCGACACCCAGGCCTTTGAGGGACACTTTAAGGCAGTCTTTGTAACGTTTCTTCTGCCCCCCCGACTGAGCGCTTGCCCTGACACAGTTCTCCGTACAGCAGCTGCTTAGGCAATCGGCTGTCTGGCATTCTGACCACATGTCCAGCCTACCTGGCTTGGGCTTTCAGCAGGAGGGTGTAGACGCTGCAGAGCCCAGCTCGTTCCAAGATTTCCGTGTTGGGGACTTTGTCCTGCCACCTGATGTGGAGGAGTCTGCGGAGACAGCTCAGGTGAAAGTGGTTGAGCTGTTTGGCGTGTCTGCTGTAGATAGTCCAGGTCTCGCTGGCGTAAAGGAGGGTGGTAAGGACCACTGCACAGTAGACCTTCAGCTTGGTGGTAAGGCTGAGTCCTCTCCGCTCCCAGATGTTCTCACGGAGTCTCCCAAAGGCGGTGCTGGCTTTAGCAATCCTGTTGTTGACCTCAGCGTCTATGTTCACTGCCCGAGAGAGTATGCTGCCCAGGTAGGTGAAGTTGTCGACTGCCTGGAGGTTCTGGCCCTTCACCGTGATGCGCGGCTCCTGGTATGGCTTTCCTGGGGCAGGCTGGTACATAACTTCGGTCTTTTTGGTGCTGATAGTGAGTCCGAAGTTGTCGCAAGCTTGTGAGAAGCAGTCCATTTCGCGTTGTATCTCCTACTCTGTGCTGGCGTTGAGTGCGCAGTCATCAGCAAACAACAAGTCTCTGATGACAGTCTCTTACACCTTTGTAACTGCCTGCAGGTGCCTAAGGTTGAACAACCTGCCGTGGATTCCTTCTTCGTAGTTACGGAAGGCATCTATCAGCATGGCAGAGAATACCATACTGAACAGAGTCGGGGCAAGAACGCAGCCTTGTTTGACGCCATTTGTCACTGGGAAGGCCTCTGACTCGTCGCCGTCATCCAGAACTTTTACTATCATACCATCATGGAACTGCCGGACCACTAGTCACTGGCAGCTAACCAGAAAAGGCTCCTTTTATTCCCACTCTTTGCATTCTACCAATCAACCACTGCTTTAACCTTACTAGTATCTTTCTTGTAATACCATGGGCTCTTAAGGTTCAATGTTCAAAGTAAAATTTATTATCCGAGTACATAAATGTCACCACACACAATCCTGAGATTATTTTTCTGCAGGCATGCCTAGCAAATCTATAGAATAGTAACTGTAAACAGGATCAACGGACAACAAACTGCGTAAATGTAAATATAAATAAATAGCAATAAATAACAAGCGTGAAATAACAAGATAAAACAGTCTTTAAATGAGTGCAGTTATCCTCTTTTGTTCAAGAGCCTGAAGATTGAGGGGTAGTAACTGTTCTTGAACCTGGCGATGCGAATCCTGGGGCAGTGAGAAAAGAGCATGGCCTGGGTGGTGAGGATCTCTGATGATGGATGTTGCTTTCCTACGGCAACATTTCGTGTAGATTTGCTCATTGGTTTGGAAGACTTTACCCTTGATGTACTGCGCCAAATCCACTAGCTTTTGTAGGATTTTCTGCTCAAAGACATTGGTGTTCACGTACCAGGTCATAATGCAGCCAGTCAGCACACTTTCCACCACACTTTTACAGACGTTTGCCAAGGCTTTTGATGACGTGCTGAATCTCCACAGACTTCTGTGACAACTCTGAAGAGAGCTGTTGTGCTCTCTTTGCAAATATATTTATATGATGGGACCAGGACTTGTTAAACAACCTCATGTATAGCACCCTGTCAAAGGCCTTCTGAAAATCCAAGTACACAACAACAACTGATCCTTCTTTGTCTATACTGCTTCATATTTCTTCAAAGAATTCCAAAAGACTCGTCAGGCAAAATTTTTCCTTGAGGAAACCATGCTGACTATGGCCTATTTTATCATGTGCCTCAAAGTACCCCAAAACCACATCCTTATCAATCAGTTAAAACATTTTTCCAACCACTGTGGTCAGACTACCTGGCCTATAATTTCCCTTCTTCTGCCTCTCTCCCTTTTTGACGAGTGGAGTTCCATTTGTAATTTTCTGACCTTCCGAAACCATTTCAGAATCTTGTAATTCTTGAAAGATTATTACAAATGCCTCCATTAGACCATAAAATATAGGAGCAGAATTTGACCATTTCACCCATCGAGTCTGCTCCACCATTTCATTGTGGCTGATCCATTATTCCTCTTGCCTTCTCTCCGTATCCCTTCATGCCTTGACCAATCAAGAATCTATCAACCTCTGCCTTAAATATTTATAAAGACTTGAGCTCCACAGCTGCCTGTGGCAACAAATTCCACAGATTCACCACACTGGCTGCAGAAATTCCTCCTCATCTCCATTCTAAAAGGACACTCTTTTACTCTGAGGCTGTGTCCTCCGGTCCTAGAAAGACTTTGAGTCTGTTTCCCTGCTGGTTACTGAGATTCCTCTTACACCTGCCAAATACAATTATGTCAGAATAGAGCAGAATGATAATTCCCTCAGTAATTACAGTTGGAAACCACATACTTGTTAAATTACTGTGATGGACTTTATACACATCTATTCTTCACCACACATTACAAAAATACCCTGTTTTTATCTGTGAAGTTTATCTGTGAGCTGTAGCTTTGGCTGCAGTTACTGTTTTCTTTATATCACCAAAAATCTTTCGACTCTTTGAGCTTCCATACTGCAGTTATTAAAATGGTGATCTGCCGTCTGTCTAACTCAGCAACTTGTTGCGTCCATTCACTGATTTTTTTTTTGACAGTGATTTTGAGTGAAAATTGCTCTGTAGCTGGCAAGGTTTCCTTACACCTTCACCTCAGAGAGTAGGCAGAGAGTGGTGAATTTGTGCAGTTCATTGCCACAGGCAGCTGTGGAAGCCAAGTCGTTGGGTATATTCAAGGCTGTGGTCGATAGATTCTTGATTAGAGCATGAAGGGATATGGGGAAAAGGCAGGAGATTGGAACTGAGAGAGAAACTGGATCAGCCATGATGAAATATGGTGGAGCAGACTTGATGGGCCAAATGGCCTAATTCTGCTCCTGTATCTTATGGTCTTCACCATGTTTTATATGCAGGTCTGCACAGATGTAGTTTCCTGGAATATGGACAATTTTACCTTGAGTTCTGGACAGCTTTCCAGCTTGAGGAAAAAAAACAATAAAGCCAGTTGCCAATCATGCCTCTGTCAGCTCTCAAAAGAACATAAAGTCTCACTGCCCTGTGCCATTAACACACTCCTACATGTATAACCTTTGCAATCAAACATCTAATTACTTTTCTGAAGTTACCGTGAACTTCCTTCCCCACACTTCCAGGTGGCTTGCTGCATAGAACAGTCATACAACACAGAAATAGATTTTTCAGTGCCAGCTGTTAAATACCTATCTATACATATGGACCATTTTCCAAGACACAGCCCATAATTACCTCTGTAATGAAGCTCATCTAAATATTTGTTAAACATTATGAGAATACAGACAACTCTCAAATTACATTAAGAATGTGAAAACTGCGAGGGCCACACTAGTACACTGACTAGTGTTTGAGTTTGACATTTCCTATATAGTTCTTGTGTGGTGAAGCTTGGATACAGATGTTAATATAGTGTTAGACCATAAAATTGATTAATTCAGATGCCTTCAGATGAATTAAGTTAATTATAAATGTTATGAAATATAAGCAAGTCTTGTGTTATACATAGTAAGGCAGAACTCTATTATTTGAGATTGTAATACTCTAGGGACATTCTTTCACTTAAACACTAGCACTCGCAGTTCCTTCCAAAGCTGAGCAAACAGGGAAGGAGTGAGAGACAATCCTACAAACTCACTTCTCAGACCGTCTGTTCTACTTGATAAAATTGAAGCTCCTTTGCCCAGACGCCACAATGCGGTTTAAACAGCTTCTGGCTGCTACTTGTACTCTGGAATCAGCGCAGAGTTGATACCAATCAATTACATGATCCGTTTTTAGAGACGCCAAGAATCAGAATCAGGTTTATTATCACCGACCTATGTTGTGAAATTTGTGTTTGGCAGCAGCAGTACAGTGCAATACATACATAAGATATACTATTATTTAAAATAAGAAATAAGTGTTAAAAAAAGAAAAATAAGTAGTACAAAAATAGTGAAGCAGAGTTCATGGATTCATTGCCTGATGAGAAATCTGATGGAGGAAGGGAAGAAGCTGAGTGTGTGTCTTCAGGCTCCCGTACCTCCTCTCTGATGATAGCAATGAGAAGGAGGCATGTTTTGGGTGGTGAGTGTCCTTAATGATGAATGACGCCATTTTAAGGCATCACCTTTTCAGGGTGTCCCTGATGGTGGGGAGACTGAGTCTGCAACCCTCTGCAACTTTTTCATATTCTGTGCAGAGGAGAGAGAGGGAGAGGAAACTAGCTCTGCTTTTCATAGGAATGAACGTACACATGTCAGGCTTTTGAATTTAATAATATAATGTGAGCTTGCTCTTATGTAGGGTGTCCATAAGTCGAGTGCTTGTAACCTGGGGATGGCCTGTATTTTCCACAATGTTTCTTGGCAACCATTTCTAAACAACATGAAATATTTTAGTATAACTGCATGCTATATTACTATGAAAATAACAGTAATGTCCATAGTTCTGTAAATAGCAGACAATTATCTTGATGAAAGGACACTGACCTGAAATATGAACGGTTTCTTTTCCGCAATCATTTTCAAAATGTTCTGCACTTATGGCAAAAGCTGTCCAATTTCCCACTTTCTCTTGGACTAAAATCAGGAATTTCCTGTATTTGGAAATCCTTGGAACTTTGAAATGCTACCTTGACTCATAATTTGCACTGCCATGCAATACCAGTATTAAGCAATCACTGACTCTAATAATGAAGAATGCAAGAAGACATAACTACTTTCCCATATCTGAGCGGTTCTCCAGTAATGTTCCAGGGTTCAATAGCCCAGAATATTTACTGCCCCAATCATAGTAATATCATGGCTGTGAGAGTCAGTGAGAAGTTAGTTACAGGTGTGCCCCGCTTTACGAAAGTTTGCTTTATGCCACTTTGCTTTTATGAAAGACCTACATTAGTACTTGTTTTCGCTAACCGAAGAAATCCGAAGAGGATTTTTGCTTTTATGAAAAGGCACCTGCTTTAAACTTGTGTTTACCCCGAGAAAGACTACCATGACCATGAAGCCTTGCACGGGCAGGCGTGTGCGCATGCGTGTACGTGCCGATTTTTTTCCTACAAATCGGTTTTGGCTAAATCTTCCCGATTCTGATAAGTGAAACTACACTGTAAATACATTATTTCTACTTTATATAGGCTGTGTATTTATCATACCATTCCTGCTTTTATTATATGTTAGTGTTATTTTAGGTTTTATGTGCTATTTGGTATGATTTAGTAGGTTATTTTTTTGGGTCTGGGAACGCTCAATTTTTCCATATAATTTAATGGTAATTGCTTCTTCGCTTTATGCCATTTCAGCTTACGAAAGGTTTCATAGGAACGCTCTACTTTCGGATAGCGGGGGAAACCTGTATTCTGTAGTTACTGAACACTTGACTTCCCACTGTCTCTACTAAGTCAGGAGTGTGAAGGAATGTGTCCTTGAATGAGTGCAGCTCCAACAACACTCTGGACTCCTACAAATTTCTACAGATGTACAGTGGAGAGCATTCTGACTGATTTCATCACTATCTGATATTAAAGTTCCAAAGCACAGCATCGCAAGAGGCTACAGAGGATTGTAAATTCAGCCAGCTCCATCATGGGCACATGATACCTCATTTACTCAGAAACAACTTCTTCCCCTCTAACATCAGATTTCTGAATGGCCCGTGAACTGTGCTCTTTTTCTGCCCCTTCTTAAACCCATCACCCTTACTGGGGCATAAGCTGCTGACAGCAGCCGGCCAGGGTCTTCTAACCTAGGCAAGCCTTTCAAGTTGTCCCCATGTGCTGCCCATCCTCGAAGATCCTTCCTCTCCCAGCGATGAGGCCTTTGGAGCTTCCGTTGCTGTTTCTCTAGCAATGGGCTTTTATGGGATGGGGTTGCTAGTCTAGTCCAAAGCTCAACCTTCTTCCTGTCGTAGCCAGGCTCGGGACCATCCAAGACAGAATTACTTTTTTTGCACTATTTTATAATTTGTGTTAATATTATGTCTTTGCTGCCTCAAAACAAATTTAATGTCATAAGACAGTGATAATAAACCTGTTTCTAACTGAACCCGATAATGCCAGATTAGAGAACAGCTCTTATTAAGATAGGTTAAGCAAGCAGGGACTTTCCTCTTTGGAGTAAAGGACGATGAGAGGTGACTTGATAGAGTTAAGAAAATCTGAGACTTGGACACTGCTGAAAGAAAGATTGAGGGCTATGTGGGAGGGAAGGCTCCTACAGTAGGTTAAAAGGAATGGCACAGCATTGTGAGCTGAAGGGCCTATACGGTGGTTCTATGGAACTTAGCACCTGCCAAGCCCCTCAAGTCTTGGTCTTGCTTTCAAGTCAGAGGAAGCCATTCAACCTCAATGGAGCCTAACCTCACAGTCCAGACTCGTGGAGCAGGCCACACTGAAGGAGTGCGGCATTGTTAGGGGTGGTAGCAGAGCAATTAGTGTAATGCTTTCTAGCACCAGCAATCACGAGTTCAGGGTTCAATTCCTGCCACTCTCTGTAAGGAGCTTGTATCTTCTCCCCATGACAGTGTGGCTTTCTCCAGCTGCTCCACTTTTATCCCCACAGGTTAAGGTTAATGAGTCGTGGGCTTGCTACGACTGTGTTGGTCACTGACACAAATGACACATTTCACTGTACGTTTCGATGCTTTGACATATATGTGATAACAAAGTTAATCTTTCATCTTCATCAAAGTGGAGGAGTGCAGATCCAAGGTCCTGGTGGCCACTGGACAGATTCAGATTCATTTTGCTTTAACAATCAGCACACCCAACGATGTGCTGGGGGCAGCCCACAAGTGTCAACACATTCTGGTTCCAGCACAGTAGACCCACTATGTTCAGCAGAACAACATAAGCAGGAACAACAGAACAAAACAAGACAACAGTAAAACAAGCTCTGCCAATATCTCAGAGCAATCAGTTCTTCCCAAAATCTAGCCTACAGCATCTAATTCATCACCTGATGTGGTTACACAGCTCATGGGCATCAGTGACTAAGAACCTGGAGGGAGCCATTCAGCTCAAAAGCGTGGAATTCTATCAAACAGGCGCTACACTTCCTTACGTCACCCAATTCCTAGTTTCCACGCAGGTAACACCAACCGAATCAACGGTGCCAGGAGTTCTAACAAAAGTTCTCGTGCTGATCAGTTTTCTTTGTGGCACGGGGAAGATTTATTTCCTTCACAACTCAGTAAACGCAGAGAAAAGCCAAGGCAGGTTCTGCAATATGGATGCAATATCCTTGTCAACCCTCCGTGGAAGGCAATGTATATTTGTAAAAGAGAAAGAATTGCTTAGCAGTTCAAAAGCTGACTTGGGCACTCTTTCCTTTCAGCACGTCTGCCAGCTCTGTGTGTTAATTATTCAAAGAATTTGTTTGTGTCTTGCACATGTGAAGCAAATCATTTCTTGGCGTCGCTTTCAGAGGCACGGCATCCTTCATGTCACAATCTATACATGTGAGAATCATTTACCAAAGGAAAAACAAAACAAATCCACTAAACTCATCAGTTATAGAACTCTGTGGTGGTGGCCAGCAGTTTCCCCCAGCTCTCCACCCTGTTCTTCCCCTCTGCCATCAGGTTTCCGAACGGATAATGAACCAACTAATGAACCCTACCTCACTATTTTTTGCTCTGATTTTTGTACTACTTATTTATTTTCAATATATACAAATATTTCTTAATAAAATTTATAATTTTTTAATGTATTGCACTATACCGCTGCCACAAAACAATAAATTTCACAACATATGCCAGTGATATTAAATCCTATTCTGGTTCTTTGTCACAGGCTCATCTGGGAAATGACTCCTTTGTCATCCTGGAAACTGCTCAACTTAGAAATGGAAGGGACCAAGGTAACACATTATGGAAAAGGATTTTAAAGATTAGATTAGCTTTATTTGTCACATGTACATCAAAGTACACAGTGAAACGTGTTGTTTGTGTCACTGACCAACACAGTCCGAGGTTGTGCGGGGGCAAGTGCCACCATGCTTTTGCTGCCAATATAGCATGCCCACAATTTACTAACCCTGACCTGTACGTCTTTGGAACGTGGGACGAAACTGGAGCACCCAGAGGGAACCCATGCTGTCATGGTGAGAACATGGTGGAAAGGGAGAGAGTAAAATAGACATGCATACACACAGAGCACCGAATGTGCACACGTATGCCAAATGTCCAGACACCATACACACATGTACACACTCTTAGGAGCTCAGGGAACTTAGTTAACACATCATGAAGGATGGTTACACACACACAAAATGCTGGAGGAACTCAGCAGGTCAGGCAAATCTATGAAAGGGAGTAACCAGTTGACATTTCAGGCTGGGATCCTTCATCAGGCCTGAAACAATGACTGTTTATTGCTCTCCATAGGTGCTGCCTGACTTGCTGAGTTCATCTAGCATTTTTGTGTGTTGCTCAAGACCTCTAGCATCCCCAGAATGTCTTGCTTATGAAGGATGGTAAAACACACCTACACACAGTTGCAAATGCGCACACACAAAAACTCAAATATTTATAGGCATAGGGCCTCAATTGTGTGTACACACTGAGTCTCAAATCCCTTTATGGGGGGGGGGTGAGAGAGAGAATCTGTGGTATGTCGAACTGTCAGGGGAACGATTAGCTTTTGTTGTACTGCAGATCATGGCCTCTCTTGGGGGCTTTGCTAACTGATTGCTTGGTGGGTGGAGGGTGCTGCTTGGTTTTTTTGTGGTAGTAAGTGGGGGTGGGGGAGGGTTGTTGCTTTGTTGCTGCTTGTGTGTGGGAGGGAGCAGGGGGCTTTGGGGTTCTAATGTTTTTACTGTCACTCATTCTTTGGGGCACCGTTCTGTTTTCGTGGATGTCTGCGAAGAACAAGAATTTCAGGATGTACATTGTATACATTTCTCTGATATTAAATGTGACTATTGAACAGAGCTACAAGTGTAAGGATGTACCAAATGTGCAAGTGCCCACAGTCTCAAATGTGTAGATGCTGAATCTGAACTGCTCACACAATACACACATACATAACCACACATATGCACACACGAGCCTCCAATATAATGTATGCACACATGTTGAAGCACAAACATGGGCATGTTCCCACACACAGCAGAAGATTTAGTGATTTCAGGGGTGCTCAGGTTAATTGTCTGGCTGAGGCCAGCTCTTAATTCAACCCTGCAATGATTGGGAGACCCCATCAGGGACATTCCAGGAGTCGCTTGGAGACATGCAGTCCGATAGTGAAGGCTTCCGAGTAGTCAAGTGTAACTTTCTGGACTAAAGAGCACAAAGTTGCTAGGTGATACAAAACTGCTTCAGATTTTTGGTCCCTTTTAATTACAGAGTTCAATGAGTAACATGTGTAATATCGTTGCCTCTGCATTTTTCATGCCTAGCCATTCCCAGGTGAATATGCCAGTGTTGATGCATCCACAGATATTAGACAGAATATGGAATAACGTACGAATCCAAACTACCTCAAGAATAAAGCAGACATTTGCCCAAGGGAACTCGAATTCATCACCACAGATGGCTGTGAAGGGTATAATTAAAGTGAAGTTTGACAAGTTCTTGAGTAATAAGGGTATCAAAAACTATGGGAGAAGGTAGGAGAATGGGGTTGAGAAGGATAATCAATCAGTCAGGATGAATGGTGCAGACATTTTGATAGGAGCAGAATTAGGCCATTCGACCTATGTCTTATGATCATATGACCTGAAATATAACCCAAGCACTACCTGCCAATATGTTCTGATGATCTGCAAGTGTTCAAAATATCAAAATGCATTCAAAATGTTGTATTCTTTGGATCTACTCTTATCTACACAAACACAAGTAATGATAATGATCTTAGTGCTTGGGTGGCAAGGACTGAGACACCTAAACACATACACTGCCTTGGGTCTGTGGTATGTAATTAGCTTGTAAGCTCTTGCCAACTTCAGGGATGTTGGTGGCCAAGTAGCTAGCAATTAGTTATCTAAACACAGCAGATGTACATTGCTTCAGTTTTGCTAAACAAAGTTTTAAAACCCACATTTCACACGGTGATTGATTTGGCCGAAGTTGAGAGCAGAAGGCATGCAAGGCAGTGCCACATCACAGTGCCTTGCACTGAGCGTAAACAAAACAAGGACAAATTACTTGTGTTGTGTGAGCCAAGTGTTGAAAGTCGCCATGCCAGCTGAAGGAATCAAAATCAGGTTCATTATCACTGACATCATATCCTGACATTTGTTGTTTTAGAGTGTAGAACGGTACAGAACAGCACAGTTCACGATGTGGTACTGACCTTTTAACCTTTGACCTAAGATCAACCAATCCCCGGGGTTCCCAATCTAGTGTCCACGGACCCCACAGTTCACGGTAGGGGTCCACGGCATAAAAAAGGTTGGGAAACCCTGATCTAACCCTTCCCTTCTACATAGCCTCCCATTTATTATCATCCATGTGCCTAGCTCAGAATTTCTTAGCAATACTCAAGCTCAGCAGGTCAGGCAGCACCTATGGGAATAGGTAGATACTTTATTGATCCCAAAGGAAATTACAGTGTCACAGCAGCATTACAAGTGCACAGATATATAAATATTAGAAGAGAAGTAGAAAGAACAAAAAAAAGTACCCTCAAACAGTCTAAAAGGAGAGGGTCATCACTTCCCCTTATAGAGCCCAATGGCCGAAGGTAAAAAAGGCCTCATATAGCACTCTTTGGAACAGTGCAGCTGATAAACAGTTGATGTTTTGGCCAAAGACCCTTCTTCAGGACTTTGAACAAGGTGCTTTGGATTTCTAGCAGCAGCACAATTTCTCATGTTCAGAGTTTCTTAAAATGTCCCTCATATTAGTCATTTCTGCCCTGGGAAAAAGTGGCAATCCATTTGGTCTATGCCTCTTATCATCTTGTACATCTCTATCAAGTCACCTCTCATCCTCCCTCACTCAAGAAGTCCTAACTCACTCAACCAATCCTTGTAAGACACCCTCTCTAATCCAGGCAGCATCCTGGTAAATATCCTCTACATCACCTCTAAAGCTTCCACACCCTCCCTATAAAGTGACCACAACTCAACATAATACTGTATTCCAAGTGTGGTTTAACCAGAGTTTTATAGAGCTGCAACATTACTTCGTGGCTCTTGAACTCAATCCCCTCCCCCGCCCAATACATCTTAACAACCCTATTAGCTTGCTTGGCAACTTTGCAGGTTCTATGGATGTGGACTCCATAGATCCCTCTGTTCCTCTGCACTACCAGCAATCCTGCCATGACCCTCTATTCTGCTTTCAAATTTGACCTTTCAAAGTGAATCACAACACTTTTCCAGCTAGATCACCATCTGGCTTCCGAATTAAGATGGGACAAGTGAAGTTCAGTGACTAATTGCCTGTAGCAAACAAAACTACCACCTACTTTATTAATCACATTGTTTCTCATAAACGATCACTGTAATCAACAGCCTGTAACTTCCCTTTCAGAGTTGAGCTTTTGAACTGGCTAAACGACTGAAGTCTCAAAGGTGCAGGACAGTTGCGATATGGTGCATACAGGGCAAATCTAGGTGGCGGGGCCCACGCACAAGAGCAGGTATGAGTCAATGTTTGGAACGGGCTCCAAGGCGATTTCATGCAACAGAACTGAAGTGAGGCAAGTGGAGACAAGGCAGGCTAGAGGCAGCAGGGCCCAGGCCCTGGCCTGAGAATGAGAAAAGACTCGAGTTTGATCGATTTAATCGCTGGGCCGAGTTGGAAAGGTTGGACACGGGCCAGATCCCAGAACACATTCCTGTGGAACATAACCGGTCCTTATTTTATATATTTATATACAGTGCTTATAAAAAGTAATCACCCCCCCCCCCGCCCGGAAGTTTTCACATTTTATTCTTATACAACATTGAATCACAGTGGGTTTAATTTGGCTTTTTTGACACTGATCAACAGAAAATACTTTTTCGTGTCAAAATGAAGACAAATCTCTACAGAGTGATCTAAATTAATTACAAATATAAAACACAGAATAATTGATTACATAAATATTCACCCCCTTTAATATGACACACCAAATCATCACTGGAACAGCCAATTAGCTTTAGAAGTCACATAATTAGTTAAATTGAGATTTTTTTGAGACCTTTGTGCAGTCAAGGTGTTTCAATTGATTGTAGAAAAAATACACCTGTATCTAGAAGGTCCAACTGCTGGTGAGTCAGTATCCTGGCAAAAACTACACCATGACGACAAAAGGACACTCCAAGCAACTCCACAAAAAGGTTATTGAAAAGCACAAGTCAAGAGATGGATAGGAGAAAATTTCCAAGTCACTGAATATCCCTTGGAGTACAGTAAAGTCAATCATCAAGAAATGGAAAGAATATGGCACAGCTCTAAATCTGCCTACAGCAGGCTGTCCTCAAAAACTGAGTGACCGTGTAAGATGGGGACTAATCAGGGAAGCCACCAAGAGGCTTATGACAACTTTGGAGGAGTTACAAGCATCAGTGGCTGAGATGGGAGAGACTGCATGTACAACGACTGTTACCCAGGTGCTTTACCAGTCGCAGCTTTATGGGAGAGCGGCAAGGAGAAAGTCACTGTTGAAAAAAAACTTGCATGAAATCTTGGATAGAGTTTACCAGAAGGCATGTGGGAGACTCTGAAGTCAGCTGGAAAGAAGTTCTATGGTCTGATGAAACCAAAATTGAGCTTTTTGGCCATCAGACTAAACACTGTGTTTGGTGTAAGCCAAACACCACATATCATCAAAACCCACCATCCCTACCATGAAGCATGATGGAGGTTGCATCATGCTGTGGGGATGCTTCACTGCAGCAGGCCCTGGAAGGCTTGTGAAGGTAGAGGGTAAAATGAATGCAGTAAAATACAGGGGAATCCTGGAGGAAAACCTGATGCAGTCTGCAAGAGAACTGTGACTTGGGAGAAGATTTGTTTTCCAGCAAGACAATGACCTCAAGCATAATGCCAAAGCTACACAGGAATGGCTTAGAAACAAACAAGTTAATGTCCTGGTGTGGCCAAGTCAAAGTCTAGACCGCAATCCAATTGAGAATTTGTTGCTGGACTTGAAAAGGGCTGTTCACTCATGATCCCCATGCAATCTGAGAGAGCTGGCACAGTTTTGTAAAGAAGAATGGGAAAAAATTGCAGTGTCTAAAGCAGATAGAGACATAAATTCAAGGCTGTAATTGTTGCCAAAGGCGCATCTACTAAATACTGATTTGAAGGGGGTGAATACTTATGCAAACAATTATTTTGTGTTTTATATTTGCAATTAATTTAGATCACTTTGTAGAGATCTGTTTTCACTTTGACATGAAAGAGTCTTTTTCTGTTGATCAGTGTCAAAAATCCAAATTAAATCCACTGTGATTCAATGTTGTGAAAGAATAAAACATGAAAACTTCCAGGGGAGGGTGAATACTTTTTATAGGCACTGTATATACATAGGAGTGCAAAAATAAGCAAAATAGTGAGGTAATGTTCATGAACTGACCAGAAATTTAATTTTGGAGGGGGAACAAGCTTTTCCTAAAACAGTAAGTTTGTCTCTTTAAGCTCCTGTATCTCCTCCCTGATCTCAGTAATGAGAAAAGGGAATGGGGGTGAGGGTCCTTCATGATGGATACCACCTTCATAAGTAAGGCATTGTCTTTTTAAGTTAACCTCCTATGCATTGGTACCTTCATACCGAATGGTGATGATACTAGTCAGAATACTTTCCACTTACGTCTATGAAATTTGCTAGAGTCTTTTGTGACATACCAAGTCTCCTCACTGGCATACCTTCTTCATAATTATATTAATATTCAATTCAAGTTTAATTGTCATTCAACCATATACGTATACTCATATACAGCCAAAGGAGACAGCATTACTCAGAAGTCAAGGTGCAAAACACAGTACCAACAGTCACACACAGCACAAAGCACACACAAGATAGCAAACACAAATGGTATCATGCGATAAAAGTGTCTCAAAACTCCCGCCATCAATCTGCAGTCGAACACAATAGAGCCCATCTCACTGAGCGAACACTGGGGAGCAGCATTAACTCTAGCCTGAACCCTGTGCCACAGGACAGATATGTTGGGCCCAGGATAGATCTTCATTCAGGAGCTTGAAACTGCCTACCCTTTCCACTGCTGACCCCTCAATGAGAACTGGTGTGTGTTCCCTTGACTTCTCCTTCCTGAAGTCCACAATCAAATCCTTGACCTGACAGACATAGAGTACAAAGTCATTGTTGTGACTGATGAAGGCTCTCAGCCCAAAATGTTGACTGTTTATTCCTTTCCGTAGATGTTGCCTGACCTGCTAAGTTCCTCCAGCATTTTGAGTGTTGCACAGACAGGCATTTTTTTGTGGGAATGGGAGAGAGAATTAAAATGGCATGCTACCAGGAGATGAATGTTCTCCTGATCAATTGCTAGAGTCATGCAAACACAATGAAATCAGTGGAAAGCAAAACATCACAGTCATCCCTGTATATCCACATATGATGGGTTCGGCTTTCTACCCTCACACTTAAGACCAAGAACCTTTCAGCAGAACTGAATCATTAGTTGGCTCCCGCTTGGTAGACACTGCCCTACTGAGAAGTCCAGCATTTTCATATTTCTCTTCTGATTTTCATTATACTTCATTTCTATTTTGCTTCAATAGGGCAGGGAGAACTTGGTTCAGCCTCCCAGCTTGAAAGATGCTGCAATCTACTGATCTGGACAGACGAGACAGCCAGGGCTTTGAACCTTAGTCTTACAGTGGGCCCTGTGCCGAAGATGAATGTAACCCAGCAAAAATGATTTGTAGGGACATTGTGCAAGACACCAACATAGCTGACAGGAAAAGTATTCAGAATAGGATTGCAGGATGATGCACAAGCTCTGAGGGAGGTAGAGATTCCAGGAAAGAATGAGCTGTTGTAAGAGATGATGGAACAACTTTAATTTCATCACACAAGGCTAGTTATTTTTCCAGACATGTTCTCCAGATATCTTGAGCAGGATTCTTCTGCAGTCAACCTCAATGTGTCCCAGTTATCTAACATAGAACACCACAGCACAGTACAGGCCCTTCAACCCCTGATGTTATGCTGCCCTTTTAACCTACTCTACGGTCAATCTAACCCTTCCCTCCTACATATCTGTCTATTTTGTTTAACATCATGTGCCCAAGTGTCTCTAAAATGTCCTTAATGTTTCTGCTTCTGCTACCGCCCCAATAGAGCATTCCGTACATCCCGCACTCGTGTAAAAAAACCTACCCATGACATTTCCTCTTGTACTTTCACCCAATCACCTTTAAATTATGCCCCCTTGCATTTTCCAACTCACAGCATGCCCAGAAAATAAATAAAGAGGAAGCCTGTTACCATAAGATCCTTCCCTTCTTAGGAAAGCAGCACAGTGCTTGGGCTCTGACTGTTAATAAGTGGTAAAATCACAAGTGTCTTGTTGAGGCAACACAACACCCTATCTGCCTACAGGAGTCAATCTTAGTTAATCCTTGATTAAGTTAAAGAAAAACAATAAGCATTTGGTGCCTGCAACATCAAAACATGATATCAGTAAATATTCCTGCAGCAAATCACCTCTCTACAGAAACCAGCTGGCTTGACTGCCTATTTGGAGGACATCAAAGGGATCAGATTTATATGATTCACAGGAAGTATAGCTGATTTATTACAAGCAATGTGCTCTGGTGTTAGAAAGAGACGAGAATTAATCACCATTGCAAGTGGCGGAGAAAGGAGGGCTTATTAGGTAGTGCATGTATAAGGTTACAGTGAAGTGGCAGAGAGAAGGAAAGACTAACAGAATGAACTCTAATCTGTTTACCGCTCCTGTTCACTACAGATCACAAGCACCTAACATGAAGACATTGCCACCATGGTGGAGACAAGAAACCCGAGAGAAAGAGGGTTCGCAGGAAGAGAGACTGACAGATAGATTAGCTTTATTTGTCATATATATATCAAAATATCAAAACACAGTGAAATGCATCTTTTGTGTTGAGGATATGCAGGCAGCAGCCCGAAGTGTTGTCATGCTTCCGGCCCCAACACAGCATGCCCACAACTTACTAACCCTAACCCAGATGTCCTTGGAATGTGGGAGAAAAATCGGAGCACCCGAAGGAAAGTTGGTGCTGGGAGAACATCTAAACAATGTCTGTTGGGTTACTTGTCTGTTCATAAATCTGATGGCGGAGGAGAATAAGCTGTTCTTAAAATGTTGAGTGTGTGTCTTCAGGCTCCTGTACCTCCTCTCTGATGGAAGTAATAAGAGGGCATGCCCCCATATGGTGAGGGTCCTTAATCATGGATGCCATCTTCTTGAAGCATTGCCTTTTGAAGGTGTCCTCGATGGTGGGAGGCTAGTACCCATGATGGAGCTGGCTGAGTTTGCAACGCTCTGCAGCTCCGTGTTGGCACGTGGCCAAGTGGTTAAGGTGTCGGTCTAGTGATCTGAAGGTTGCTAGCAGCGATGTGTGTCCTTGAGCAAGGCACTTAACCACACATTGCTCTGTGATGACACCGGCGCCAAGCTGTATCGGCCCTAGTGCCCTTCCCTTGGACAACATCAGTGGTGTGGAAAGGGGAGACGCAGCATAGGCAACTGCCGGTCTTCCATACAACCTTTCCAAGGCCTGCGCCCTGGAAACCTTTCAAGGAGCAAATCCATGGTCTCACGGGACTAACGAATGCCTACATATGCAGCGGCCCCTCCATGCCGGACAGTGATGCAAACTCAAATTCGCTGTCTGAGCAATACTCAAATTCACATTTCAAACAACAAAGCAAAAGGTAGTCCCTTCTGCCCTTCAAAGAGTTCTGCTCAGTAGTCATCACAGAACCTGTTGAAGGAGAGCAGTCTACACTGGAGTACTGGCGGTGGAGAGAGTCAGCTGCTCTGAATTCCTGGGTGATAACAGATCAGATGGGCTGTCCTGGGGCCCAGGACATAGATACAAACACAAGGAAAGCCTTGATTTTCTGAGGAAGTTAATGGGGTTTGGTTTGTCACCAAACACTGGTGCACTGATTTTGGCCCAATCAGTCGATGCTGACCATTGTGCCCACTCAGTTCAGCACAATTTCCTGTGTTCCACCCATATTCTTCTAAGCCCCTCCTTTCCATGTACTTATCTTAAATACTATTGTACCTGTCTCAACCACTCGTCTTTGTTCCTTATACTCACCACCCACTGGTTGGAAAAGCTTTTTATAATGTTGGAAATATGTTCAAAATGTTGTCATTGGCTGAGTCATTTGTGCAAGTTTTACCCACAACGTTTATTGAGCAGATATAACCTTGACCCTCACCAACTTTTATCAATGCACCATAAAAAGCATCCTATCTGAATGCATCATGTATGGCAACTGCTTGGCCCGTGATCACAAAAAACTGACACAGCTCAGCTGTACAGACCTCCCCTCTATGGACTCAGTCTACACTTCTCGCTGCCTCAGTAAAGCTGCCAACAGAATCAAAAACCCTTCCCACCCCAAACGTTCTCTCTTTTCCCCTCACCCATCGGGCAAAAGATACAAAAGCCTGCAAGCATATAACAGCAGGCTCAAGGATAGCTTCTACTCCACTGTTATTAGAATATTGAATGGTCTCCCAGCCCAATAAAATGGACACTTGCCCTCACAATCTATCTTGTTACTTCCCTCCACCTCAGTATCTGCCTGCACTGCACCTTCTCTGTAACTGTAATACTTCATTCTGCATTCTGTTAACGTTTATCCCTTGTACTACCTTAATGTAATGAATTGACCTGTATGGATGGCATGCACAACAGGTTTTCCACTGTACCTCGGTACATGTGACAATAATAAACCAATTTACCAAACTTACTTTACCAATTTAACAACCTTCCTTTTTTTTACATAGCAGGATCCCATGAAGAACAAACGTAGAACCCTCTCTGCTTAGGACCTGGTTTCAAAACAAGAGTAGATTAATTGCGATGAACCTCTCATTCGAAAGCTGACAAGCTCTTCAGAAAATCAAGCGCAACATACTCTCAGCTGGCTCCCAGGAGAGAACTGCCAACACTTCAGCACAGAGTGGTATTAAACTGTCAGTCTCACATGAAAGTCCTCAAAGGATGGCAGATGTGAGAAATGGAAACAGTCAACACACACAATGCTTACATTATGCTTTATGCTTAACGTAGGGTATAAATAATATGCAGGATAATAAAGTTGACAATTGTACACCTGAGGGGCTTTAATGATGTCAGTAAACCATAAAATGAAAGTCTCGCGTCTGGCTTTGATTCAATTACTGGCTCTTATCAGCACCATAATAACATAAGGCACAGGAACAGAATTAGGCCATTCGGCCCTTTGAGTCTGCTCCATCACTCCATCATGGCTTATTTAGTATCCCTCTCAACCCCATTCTTCTGCCTTCTCCCTGCATCCTTCGACACCCTTACTAATCAAGAACCAATCAACCTCCGCTTTAAATATACCCAATGACTTGACCTCCACAACCATCTATGACAATGAATTCTGCAGATTCACCACCCGCTTGCTAAAGAAATTCCTCATCTCTGTTCTAAAGGGATGTCCTTCTATTCTGGGGCTGTGACCTCTGGTCCTAAACTCCCCTACTATAGGAAACATCCTCTCCACATCCACTTTGTCCAGGCCTTTCAATATTTGAAAGGTTTCAGTAAGACCTCGCCTCATTCTTCTAAACTCTAACAAGTACAGGGCCACAGCCATCCAATGCTCCTCTTATGTTAACCCTTTCATTCCTGGAACCTCCTCTGGAATCTTTCTGCTATGTACATCCTTAGTAAAAATACCCAAATTGATCATTCAAGGTCCAGGGAGAGGGGCAATTTGCCCCTTTCAGGTGTCAGCGGTGGGATGCTTATCGTGGATTATAACTCAGTTACTCCTTGTCAGTGACAGAAACATCAATTCAGCGTGACAGAGTACCGTGTTGGGGGGGGGGGTGACACAATAGTGTAGCGGTTAGCGTAATGCTTTACAAGGCCAGTAATTGGGGTTAAGTTCCTGCCACTGTTTGTAGGAGTTTGTACATTCCCACTGTGTTTCACATGGGTTTTCTCCATGGGTCCAGTTCCTCCCACATTCCAAAGACATGTATGTTAGGGTTAGTAAATTGTGGGCAAGTTGTGCACAAGAAGCATTGGAACACTTGCGGGCTTCTCCCAACACACCTTCAGATTGTGCTGGTTGCTGAAACAAACAATGCATTTCACTGCATAGTTTGATGAACAAGTGACAAATAGCGCCAATCTTTTTTTTTAAACTATCACCAGAAATTAAAACCCAAGAGATTCTGTAGATGCTAGAAATGCGGAACAAACCCACACAAAATGCTTAAGAAATTCAGCAGGCCAGGCATTATCTGTGGAAGGGAATACACAGTAGACCTTTCAAACCGAGACTCAGGAATGGAAAGCTTCCTCTGGTCCTCATCCACTTTCCCATTTTTCCACAGTCCACTGTCCTCCCTATCCAGTTCCTTCTTCATCATCCCTTTACCTTTTCCACCTATCCCTCCAAGCTTCTCATATCATCCACTTTCTCCCACCCACTCCTCCTTCACCTGTTTTCACCTATCACCTCCAACTTGTACTCCTTCCCCTTCCACCACCTCCTTATTCTGGCTTCAGCCCCCTTCCTTTCCAGTCCTGCTGAAAGGTCTGGGCTCGAAACGTCATCTGTTTATTCTTCTCCGTAGATGCTGCCTGACCTGAATTCCTCTAACATTTTGAGTGTGCTTAAATGACTGGCTGTCTTTTTAACCATAAGATGCAAAGGGCTAAAGACGGGACAGCTGTAGAATCTATCCAAAAGAGTTGCTAGAATTGTGAAGTTCTGTAGCATTGACTTGGAGATCTTCCACTTGTGCTAACAACACACTATAGGCCAATGCTGGAAAAGGAGCATACTTTCGAGAAAACTTTAACTAGAGTCTTTGAAAAGTGAATAAACATAGCAACTGATGCATCAAATTCCTTACTTCCACTAACTATGAACAATCTATTGCATTATGTTACCTCCTCTTCCAGTAAATCTCTCAAGCAAGATGCTGTGTTAATTGGACACCATTTACTATTGCTTCACTTTTTAGAATTGGGACAGGTATTCTTACGGTTAACTCCTACTGAGCACATACATTTCAACTTCCACTGAAGCTGATCCTGCTGACGTACTTGGCTCAGGAGTGCTCAGTTCAAACAAACCAATTTGGATTTACTTGACATTATTATCATGGTTAAAAAGACCCACCATAATTCAGATACGTATTAGCAATCAACATTTGTAAGAGAATATTATCACTATATCAATATAAATCACCATCAGATGATGCCTATAAAAAGTGCATAGAAGACTTACGTAACACACAGAAAATGTGAAGGAACTCAGCAAATCAGGCAGTATCTATTGAGTCCCTTCACTTATGAGTCTGCTGGGGTCACCTACTGTAATGGTACTGTCAGTGCCGCCTTCTCTACATCAGTGCAACCCGATACAGACTGGGGGTTTGGAGGGACCACTTTATCGTAAACCATTGCTCTGACGGCCATAAAAGGCAAGATATCTCGGTGGTGACCCTTTTCAATTTGAATTCCCATTCAAAATTTGATGTCTGTCTAGGCCTACTCTACTACCACAATGAGGCCGAACTCAAGTAGAACTAGCAAAACCTGGTGCCTTCCAATCTGATAGCATTAACATTGATTTCTCTAACTTCTATCCCATCCTGGTTTCACTCTCATCCCTTCTCTTCATCTACCCATCACCTCTCTCTGCTTCATCTCCTCCTTCCCTTTCTTCCATGGTCCACAGTCCTCGACTATTAGATTCCTTCCTATTCAGCCATTTACTTTTTTACCTATCCCCTTACAGCTTCTTACTTGAGAGGCTGGGCAGTCTAGGACTTGATTCATTGGAGTATAGGAGATTGAGTGGTGATCTTAAATTAGTATATAAAACATGAGGAGCATTGATCGGACTTTTACCAAGGGGAAGGGTGAGAGGTGAAAGATTAAAAAGGGACCCGAGGGGCAACTCCTTCACACAAATAGTGGTGGGTACTGTATATGGAATGAGCTGCCAGAGGAAATGGTTGACAACTCTCAAAATACATCGGGATAATAGGAGTTTAGAGGGATATAGGGCAAATGGCGCTAGCTTGCTGGGCACCATAGTTAGTATGGACTAGTTGGGCTGAAGGGACTTTTTCTGTGCTCTGTTAGCTCTGAGAATGCTTTTAGTGGTGGAGAAAGGGAGGAGGTTGTAAAGATGGAATTTCAGTGTTCAGGTCTTTCAAGCTTAACATTACAGGAGACCACATGCAAGTTGCTGAAAGCGTAGTTACCCATTGCACCAGCAATACTGAGTGAGCAGATTTCTCAAATGATGGACAGCTCTTCTCCTCACCTTCCAAAGGAGTAACTTCCCAATACAAGAGCAGCTCATACAGATCTCTGAACCATGGAAATAGAGTTCAATCCAGAGAATGTGAAGTGTAACACTTTGGTAGATTGAATTTGAAGACAAGAGTACAGGGTTAATCCAGAATTCTCAGCAGTGTGGAGGAACACAGGGATCGTGGGGGATCCATGCCTAAAAATCTCCCAAACTTGCCATGCAAGCTGATAGGGTGGTTAGAAGGCACATAGGCTGATAACCTTCATTAATCGGGAGATTGAGTTCGAGAGCTGCAAGGTAATGTTACAGCTCTATAAAACCCTGGTCAGACCCCACTGGCAAGATTGTGTTTCATTCTGGTGGCCACATTTTAGGAAGGATTTGGAAGCTTTAGAAAGGGTGCAGAGGCGATTTACTGTGATCTGCCTGGATTAGAGAGCATGTCTTTATGACATTAGGTTGAGTGACCTAGATCTTTTCTCTTTGGAGTGAAGGAGGATGAGAGGTGACTTAATAAAGGGGGTTAAGATGATAATAGACATAGACTGAATGGACAGCTAGAAACTTTTACCTAGGGTGGAAATGGCTAACAAGAGGGGGCATAATTTTCAGTTGATTGGAGGGAAGTATGGGGGGGGGGTATGTCAGAGGTAAGGGTTATTTTTTTTAAACATAGAGATTGGTAAGTACATGAAATACTTCTCCAGGGTGGTGGTTGAGATAGATATATTAGTGGCATTTAAGAACCTTTCAGATAGACATACGGATGAAAGAAATATGGAGGTCTATGTGGGAGGGAAGTATTAGATTGCTCTTAGAGTAGATTAGAAGCTTGGCACAATAAGATGGGCCTGTACTGTGCTATGTTCTATGACTCAACTGAGTGTACAGCATATGTGGAAAAGTGGGCTTCTGAAAAAGTTTAGCTTAGATTAAATGTGGAACATTTTATCAATTTCCTTAAGGGCTAAACGATCTGTTTTTATTTCTGATTTGCAATGTAATCAGTTTAGATAAAATTGGTATTAAAACAGTTTAGAGCACAGAACAGTACAGCACAGGAAAAGGTCCTTTGACCCACTATGTCTACCAAACACAATGCTGAATTAACTAAATCCTTTCTGCCTGTACAGGATCCATTTGTTTCCGTTTTCTCTATCTAGTAGCCTCTTAAACATTACTACTGTATCTGCTTCCACCAGCATCCCTAGCAGCCTGTTTCAGGCACCTGCCACTGTGTGTGTGAGAAAAACTTAAACCTCCCCCCCCCCCACACCTTAAATGCACAATGTTCAAAATAAATGTATTATCAAAGTACATATGTATATCATCATATACAACCCTGGGATTCATTCTCCTGAGGGCATACTCAATAAATCCATAGAATAATAACCATAACAGAATCAATGAAAGACTGCACCAAGTGTTCTACCAGTGTGCAAAAGACAATGAACTGTGCAAGTACAAAAATAAATAAATAATAATAAATATGCAATAGATGTTGAAAACATGAGAGTCCTTGAAAGTGTGCTCATTGGTTGTAAGAACATTTCAACGATGGGGCAAGTGAAGGTGAGTGAAGTTATCCCCTTTGGTTCAACAGCCTGATGGTTGGGGGGTAATAATTGTTCCTGAACCTGGTGGTGTGAGTACTGAGGCTCCCGTACCTTCTTCCTGAAGGCAGCAGTGAGAACAAAGCAAGGCCTAGGTGGTGGGGGTCCTTGATGAAGGATGCAGCTTTCCCACGACAGCGGTTCAGTAGACATGCTCAAAAGTGGGGAGGTCTTTTCTCATGATGGACTCAGCCATATCCACTACCTTTTATAGGATTTTCCATTCAAAGGAATTGGTATTTCCAAATCAGACTGTTATACAGCCAGTCAATATACTCTCCACAACACATCTATAGAAGTTTGTCAAAGTTTTAGATGTCATACCAAAACTTCGCAAACATGTTCTGTAATACTTGATATTTCTACCCTGGGAAAAAAGATTCAGACTGTCTATTTTGATAGCGGAGCAGCTAATGTAATGCTTTAAGCACCAGCCATAAGATCGGTGATCAATTCCCCGAGCTGCCTGTAAGCAGTTAGTACATTCTCCTTATGACCACACGGGTTTCTTTCAGGTTTCCTCCCACATTCCAAAGATGTATGAGTTAGAATTAGAAAGCTGTGGACATGCTACGTTGGCACTGGAAATTTGGTGACATTTGTGGACTGACTCCAGCACATCCTCAGAATGTGTGGGTCACTGGGGTGAAAACACCACATTACACTGCACGTTTTGATGCACGTGACAAATAAAGGTAATTCTTTTTGCAATCATATCTATGCCTCTTACTGCTTTATAATTTTCTCTCAGGTCTCCCCTCAGCCTCTTTCACTCTTGAGAAAAGAACTCGTCTGACCAACCTCTCCTTATAGTTCATGCTCTCTAGTTCAGCCTGTATCCTGGTAAACTACTTCTGCACTATTCCAATGTCTCCACATCCTTCCTGTAATGGGGCATCATTAATTTAGCATTTTCTGAAAAAAATAAAGCAGACTTTTCATAGATTCTTTTAATAGGTATTCTGGAGCATCCAGAGGCTGATAACTAACAGAGGCAGAAATGCACTCCAAAGAACTTCACATTTCATCTGGAGTGTGGCTTCCAGCAGCAACATGGGGAAAGGATGGTCACCAGATTACACAAGGCAAGAGCTTACAAACAACAGAGAAAACTGATAAGTTAATTGGTCCTGGAGATATCAGTTGAAGGATAAATGCCGCCTATAATACCAAGAAGACCTCCTGTGGCTCCTTTGAACTGCAGTATCTTTCACATCGATCTGAGATGGATGGGTTCTTGATTGGGAGGGATGAGGGAGTTAAAGGAGAAGACACGACAACAGGATTGGAAAAGGTACATTTGTGATTGAATGGCGAAATAGACCCAAATGACCTAATTCTGTTCCTAGATCTTGAAAGGTAAAATTTCTACCCAGTGTGTCTGAGAGGCAGAGTACACTGAGTGAGACTCAGATATCTTCACAACAGTTATGAGCACTTGAATCACCAAAGCACAGAAGGTTATGGAACAAGTGCTGATAATAGGGATTGGTATACATGGTTATTTAGTGGTGTATATGGACATGGTGGGTCGATTGCCTGTGCCTGTACTGTATGACTCTGATTTAATGCTTTCACTGGACAGTAGAGTTTCCTTTTCCCTTATCCACCCCTCCATGAGCCTCCACATCCAGTACACCATTCTCTGCAGCTTCTGCCACCTTCAGTGGGATCCTACCACCAAACACATCTTTCCCTCCACACCCCTCTCCCCACTTTACACAGGAATTGCTCTCTTCATGATCCCCTTGTTCACTTGTCTCTCCCTGCTGAATGCACCCCGCCCCCCCAGCACTTTTCCCTGCAAATAGAACAAGTACTTCACCCATGCCTTTACCTTCTCCCTCACTTCCATTCAGGGCCACAAAAAGTCCTTCCAGGTGAGGCAGCACTTCACTTACAAGTCTGTCGGAGTCATCTATACTTAGTTCGCAGTACTGTCTTCTCTGCATCGATAAGACCGAATGTAGATTGCAGCACCTTCACTAAGTCAGTCACAATACGTGGGATTTCCTGGTGGCCACTCATTTTAATTCCCATTCCCATTTTGGCATGTTGGTCTATTACCTCTACTGCAACGGTAAAGCAGCAACACCACATATTCTATCTGGATAGCATCCAACCTGATGGTATGAGAAACGATTTCTGTAACTTCTGGTAATATCACCCCTCTTTCCCTTCTACTTTTCATTTCCCCATTCTGACTCCTTTCTTATCCCTTTCTTTCTCCTCACTTACCTAATACCTCAAGTGCCCCTCCTCCTTCCTTTTCTCCCATGGTCCAGCCTCCTCTCTGATCTAATTCCTTCTTTTTCAGCCCCTTACTTTTCTCACTTATCACCTCCCAGCTTCTCACTTCATTCCCCTCCCTCCCCTGGTCTCACCTATCACCTGCCAGCTTGTACTCCTTTCCTCACCTTCTTATTCTGGCTTCTGCTCCCTTCCTTTCCAGTCCTGATAAAGGGTCTCGGCCCAAAAGTATTCCTCTCCGTTGATGCTGCCTGACCTGTTGAGTTCCTCCAGCATTTTTTGTTGCTCTGGATTTCCAGCATCTGCAAGAATCTCATGTGTTCAAGAGATAGATTATAGTAATTATGGAGTTGTTCCATGAGGAGAGGTTAACTGGGCTCATCCCCTTGGGAGTTTAGTAGAATAAGAAATGAAACTCAATTTCAAGATTCAGAAGGTAATCTATGAAAATAAACAAACAGGACAACATTTCAAGCCAGCACCAGGACGGGTCTTGGCCCGAAATGGTGACGCTAGAAGCATGGCAACACTTGTAAGCTGCCCCCAGCACATCCCTGGTCTGTGTTGGTCACTGATGCCAGCAACATATTTCACTGTATGTTCCAATGTTCCAACGTACAGGTGACACATACAGTTCACCTCTAATCGTTACACTGGTGACAATATGCAATAAACAGCAACCTACAGATTTCCTATTCTGAAATAAATTTTTCAGGAATATCCATTTAAAATTATCTTTTCAGTCAACCTGTCCAAAACGCCTGCCTATCGCTATCAACCCACAGAGACCTCCCAACAGCACACCTTGATATGATCTTCAGTACCGAGGAAAGGGTCTCGAGCTAAAGTGTTGGTTCTCCATTTCCCTGCACAGATTCTGCCTTACCAGCAGCTAGGTTTTTGCTCAAGGATCTTACAATGTGTTATTTTGGGGCTCTTGAAATTCTACAGCACTTTAGTCAACCAGAAGCCTTCTTTAATTTGAGACAGCACGGTAGCATAGTGGTTAGCACAACACTTTACAGTACCAGCGATCCAGGTTCAATTCCCGCCACTGCCTGTAAGGAATTTGTATGTCTTCCCACGGCTGCGTGGGTTTCCTCTGATTTCCTCCCACAGTCCAAAGACATACTGGTTTGGTAGGCTAATTGGTCATTGTAAATTGTCCGATGATTAGGCTAGGATTAAATTGGGGAATTGCTGGGTGACACAATTAGAAGGACCTATTCTCTGCTTACCTTAATAAATAAATAAATAAGTTTACTTGTTTCTTTGTCTTAAGGTATTCTATTAATTCAGACTCAAGTCAGTAATGATACAGCCCCTCAAAGTCAGTAACTTTCTTGGTGTCCTTATAGAAAATTTCTACACTTCCACATCAGCCTCTGAAAACTTGAAGGGCTGAATGGCCTACTTCTGCTCCCACGGTTATGAAGTAACCACACACGTTATAGAGTGCTCAGGCCAGCTGCCTGCTGAGTGAAAATTGTATTGCGTAAAATGTAGACAAGAGGTTAGAATCATGACTATCATCGGCTGAAGCCTGGCTTGATAAGGAATGCCTGGCAGAAACCCCAGGCCTATCTGCTGGGCAATAAGCCCAGAGAGAGACAGGTGTGATATAGTCCACTGCTCTATCTGGTCCCCACACACATACACAGAGAATCTGGATTAATCTTCAAAGCAAAATAAGAAACAAACATTTATTCAAAGGAACACAGATAACAGGCTACCATGGCCTTTATCCTTAATCAGGAGCAGAAAGTACTGGGTTTTTGAAAGGAAAAAGACAATGAAAGTATCCCTGGGTAAATCAGTACATGCAGTATTCCGCAGTTCCTCGCTACACATTCAAATTGTTCAAGATAAATTGATGACTGCCTCAGCAAGAATGCAAGAGAGGCATTTGAGAAGAAGAATAACTGGTCCTGTGTTAACATCTGTGACATGAGTCAAACAGCAGAGATCGCTAAACGGAAGGTTTCCCTATTAATTTCCACATTTAATGCATTGTAATCTATTATTTCTTTGCATTTAGTTTGGTTTATTATTATTATCACATGTACAGAGATGAAGTGAAAAACTTGTCTTGCATACATTTCAGACAGATCAATTCATTGGCTTTCCATTCGAGAACATCGGAGATGTCCTCTTTATCAAAAAACGGCATTTCCCTTCCATCATTGATACTGTCCTCATCAGCATCCCCTCTATTTCCCACACATCTGTCCTCACCCCATTCTCCTGCCATCAGAACTACTGTCACCCAATTACTGCCACCATCTTCAAGACAAACTGCTTTAACCCCAACCCTAATGCATGAAGCGCGCCATCCACCCTTCCAACAGGAACAATCCAGAAGATGAAATGACCTGTGAATGTTTTCTGACAAGCCTGGAGTTTCCAGGGAAGAGAAAGTAGGAACAAGACCACAAGACCACAAGACAAAGGAGCAAAGTCGGCCATTCGGTCCATCGAGTCTGCTCCGCCATTTTATCATGAGCTGATCCATTCTCCCATTTAGTCCCACTCCCCCGCCTTCTCACCATAACCTTTGATGCCCTGGCTACTCAGATACCTATCAATCTCTGCCTTAAATACACCCAATGACTTGGCCCGCACTGCTGCCCGTGGCAACAAATTCCATAGATTCACCACCCTCTGACTAAAAAAATTTCTTCGCATTTCTGTTCTGAAAGGGCGCCCTTCAATCCTTAAGTCATGCCCTCTCGTACTAGACTCCCCCATCATGGGAAACAACTTTGCCACATCCACTCTGTCCATGCCTTTTAACATTCGAAATGTTTCTATGAGGTCTCCCCTCATTCTTCTAAACTCCAAGCCCGGGAGAGGAGGGGATCAATGTTATTGCAAATGGAATCAAATGGGTCTGGATAGCAAAGCTGCTCATTTGAAGGGGATTCTTAGTGCTGCTAAACTATAGGTGCCTGCAAACCATGCCTTTTAAATGGAGGGCTACGCAAGAGGTAAGGATTAGATTGATCTTAAGAGCAGCTTAAATGGTGGGCACAACATCAAGGACCTAGGGGCATGTACTGTGCTATAATATTCTATGTTCTAAGATCTACATTCAGACATCATCATGTTAGTGATGTAATAGACCACTGAGTGGTTCCCTTGTGCAATAAGAGAGACTCTTGACCTCACAATCTGCCACATTGTGACCTTGTACCTTATTGTTTACCTGCAATGCACTTTTGTGGGGTGGTAGGTAAGGACAAAGAAACATACCCCTCTTATGATAGGAGGAGGATGGGGTGAGGACAGATGTTTGGGAAATGGAGGGAACGCTGGTGAGGGCAGTATCAATGATGATGGAAGGGAAACCTCGTTCTTTGATAAACAGGACATCTCAAATGTTCTAGAATGGAGATTATCTGTTTGAAATGTGTGCAAGAGGTGGTTTTCACTTTATCTCATATATGTGACAACAACAAGAAACACGGAAGCTAACTCCTTCCAAGAAGTTGAAGTACGACTTGCAGCAGTCCTCGAAGCAATGAAGCAGTATTATCAAAAATGGTCTCTGAACCCAAATCCATCAAAAACTCGAGTGTGTGCATTCCATCCGAGGAATCAAGAAGCAGCTCGGAAACTCAAGATCTTCTGGTGTGGGAAGGAGCTCGAACACCATCCGACTCCAATTTACCTGGGCGTGACACTGGACAGGACGCTCCCATTTGCCACCCACATCCAAAAACTCCAAGGGAAGTTGGCTCTCACAATTCTCTCTTGAAAAAATTAGCAGGCACGAAATGGGGAGCTAATGCTCACACACTTAGATCAACTGCCCTAGCACTCAGCTAAGGCCCTGCAGAGTACTGTGCACCTGTGTGGGGCAGATCAGCCCATGTGAAGAAAATAGACCCGTTGCTTAATGAAGCCTGCCGAATAATCACGGGCACACTGTGCCCCACACCCACTAACATCATTTACAGACTTGCAGGCATTGCTCCCCCAGAGATCCGAAGACACACTACAACAAAAATTTAAAAAATGTAAACAGAACTCGGATCTGCGGCACCCACTACACCATCATGTGCCAGTTTCCAACTGCCTAAAATCGAGGAAAAACTTTGCTACAGTAGAGGAACTACCACACGGAACACACCCCTCCTCCCCAAACATACATGATTGAGCTCTGGCAACAAACAGAAGCCAGAATCCCACCAAACAATACAGTGCAAGACCCCACAGAAATGTTGCCAGACGGGGCACTGTTTGACAGGCGGAAGTGGTGCACTGTCAACAGAGCGAGAGCGGGAGTTTGTAGGACGGGGGACAATATGGTGAAGTGAGGTTAAAGACCAGTGAATCCTGTGAGTGTGGCGAAAGGGTGCAGAACATTGAACACGTTCTGCGCAACTGCCCACTCTCACCTGATTTAGCTGATACTGACCCGCTCAACATCAACCAAACAACACTAGAGTGGCTGGCTGTCTGGTGTGACAAGCTATGATGATGACAAGAAACTAAAACCAAGGAAGCACAAAGGCACAATGGATTAAAATACATTAAATGTGGACCTTGCAAGCATTTGCACATTTGCAGTGTTAAGGTTTTTGAATTGAACAGTATCTATAAGCAATAACATAGTCTCTGAGCAACAAAAGCATCCATTAGAACAGCTTAAGGCCTGGGATAGTGCCTTATAACTAGACACAGTAACATCGCTTCTGTCTCCTGACTGAGACCACAAATTTAACTCTCAGCCGGTCATGGAACTGGTCACATTGAACACTACAGCATAGTTCAGACCCTTTGTCCCATGATGTTGCGCTCATCTTTTAACCTGCTCCAAGATCTATCTAACCCTTCCCTCCCCCATGGCCCTACATTTTTTTTCCATCTATGTGACATCTATGTCCCTTAAATGCCACTAATGTATCTGCGCCTACCACCAGCCTTGGCAGTGCGTACAACACACCCAGCACTCTATGTAAAAAGCCTACCTCTAACATCTCCCCTATACTTTCCTCTATTCACCTTAAAATTATGCCCCCTCGCATTACCCATTTCTTCCCTGAAGAAAAAGTTTCAGCGTTTTCATATGATGTAATTTGACCATTTCCAAACTTATTTTACTTCTCTGTAGTGTTGGCTGAGAGGAATGGAGTTGTCAACACTAAGGTTTTCTTTTCTTCCATTTTTACATTGTTAAAATTGCCCAGGTCTTTTTTTAGTTTAGTTGATTAATTCTGTTTAGATTAGTTTTTTTTGAGGGGTTTTTTTTTCTTTTTTTTTTCTTTTTTTCATGATTTTTGTCTAGATATTTTCTTTTTGTCCTGTATTATTCACTGGTATCCTACATGATTGGGAGTTTTGTCAATTAAATACTATTTGGTTTTATAATTACTCATGTTAAGTATAACAATGTATTCCCAACAACTTTGTATTATTGTTATGTTACATTTATATTTTATGAAACTAATAAAAAGATTGAAAAAGAAAGAAAAGAAAAAGTTTCTGGCTATCTATTCTATCTATGTCTCTTATAATCCTGTACATCTCTCATCCTCTTTCACTCCAAAGAAAACAGCTTGCTCAAACTTTCCTCATAAGACATGTTCACTAATCCAGGCATCTTCCTGGTAAGTCTGATCATTTGTGTGTTCTAAATGAATATGCAGTGTCACTGCTACATAGCGTGTTTGCAGAGGAGTGTGGATAGAATTTATTGATGTATTCACTCTCTCAGGGTGTAGCTGTTACTGGCTAAAAAAGATCACCAACACCCCTACTCCCTGAGGAGGCTAAGGGAATTCAGCACGTCCCTGTTGATCCCCTCATTTATTTTTAAAGAGATGCACCATAGAAAGCATCCTATCTAGATCTATCAGAGCTTGGCATGGCAACCATTCTGCTGAAGACCATCGGGAACTGCAGAGAGATATCAACACTGGCAGTCCATCATGAAAACCAGCCTCTCCACCATGAGCTCCATCTATGCTTCCTGCTGACTCAGGAAATCAGCCAACATAATGCAGGAGGTCATTCTCCCTTCTACCCCCTCCCATCAGGCAGGAGATAATAAAGCTTGAGAACATGTACCGCCAGGTTCAAGGACTGCTTCTATCTTGCTGTTATGAGAAACTTGAAATGACCTCTGGTACACTAAAGGATGAATTCTTCATTTCCCGATCGATCTCGTGGTGGCCTTTGCACCTTATTGTTTACCTGCACTGCACTTTCTCTGTAACACTATATTCTGCATATGCTTCTTCCTTTTCAATATCTGAATGCAGTTATGTATGGAATTATCTGTCTGGATGATGTGCAAACAAAAGCCTTTCTCACCATGTCAATACATTCAGTTTCTGATTCAGATTTATTTAACATTTGTACATCCAAGCATACAGTGAAATACAACCGACACAACCTAGAGATGCACTGAGGGAATGTCCTAAGTGTTGGCACTTACTCTGGCGATGCAGTATGCCCACAATGGTCGGCAGAACAACACACAAGAGGCAACAAAATAAAAACTACAGAACAAGTCTCTTTCATCCCTCACACACACACACAAACACTTCTCCATCTGTAGGACAGGTCTCCAGCCTTCAGTCTCAAGGCTTCGGACATTGGGCTTCAAGATCCAGACGACCGATCAACTTCTGGGCTCTGATCTTTGGTAGCAATTCCTGAACTAGCCAACGACAGACCCTGAACTCCAGGCTCAAGCTCTAGGCCATCGACTGACTGGATCTCATGCCTCTCGCTCACACGGACTCCTAGTCGTTGGCCTTTGAGCACGGAGTGGAGGCTCGTACTGTGGTGGGCCTTCATCACCCATCCACGTCAGTGTCAATAACAAACCAATGATCAATTCATCTCCTGCTACCCCTGAGCTAAGGAGACTGATAAACATATCGGTGGGTCTAGAACAGGGGTTCCCAAACATTTTTTATGCCATGGACATTAAGCAAGGGATCCCATGTACCCCAGGTTGGGAACCCCTGGTCTGAAATCACATACACACGAAACTAAGCAAGAATAGACAACTGTTTCTCTGAAGGACATCCATGAACTAGATGTGTTTTTACGACACGCTGGCAGTAACAGTGCAGTAAGTATATTTTCCAGAAACCTTTTGGTTCATTCCAGATTTATTAGATTACTTAAAAATTTTAATTCTCTGTTGCTGTGGTGAGATTCAAACTGATGTCTATGAATTAGTGGTCTATTGAGTCTTTGTCATCGTTCCCTCAGGTCAGCACTCACTGCATAGGGTAGGGCCACAGCTTGTAATACTGTGATTAGTAAGGGGAACCGTGCTGTTCAATTGCTGCAGCTCTTATCAGCTACACACGGTTAACAACAGAGTACAATCTCATAACCAGATGGGTTTCCTGAATTGTAAATGTCATGTAAATTGCCCCGTGATTAGGCTAGGGTTAAATCAGAGGATTGCTGGACAGCACAGCTTGAACGGCTGGAAGAGGCTATTCCGTGCTTAATCTCAATAAATAAATAAACATTACTGACAGCAATGCATAGCATGCAATGCATTTAATGCGATGGAAACAATATCATTTTTCAAAGACGTTCAGCAACACTAGTAACCTATGATATACTATTGAAACCACTGCAAAAACATGAAACATCACACCCAGAGCATGCCCTCTTCTCATTACTACCATCAGGGAAGTATCGGAGCCTGAAGACCCACAGTCAATGTTTCAGAAAGGCCATGTATACAGAAAGGTGCCGGAAAAAGGCTAGCAATATGAAGGATCCCACCCACCCTGTTCAATGGTTCCATTTAATTTCAGAAAATTTATACAATTTACAACCCAAAATTCTTACCCTCAGACATCTACGAAACAGAAGAAAATCCCTTAAAGAACGAATGAGAGAAAAATGTTAGAACCCCAAAGCCTCATGGACTGCTTGTCCCACTCCCATCTCAGGAAAGAGGCTATGTAGCATCTAGGCCAGGACCACCAGACTCAAAAGAAAACTTTCCCCGAACAGTAAGGCTGATCAACACCTCCACTCAGCAACTCACCCCATCACTACCCCACCACCACCACTTTATCATTTCTTGTCAGAGTCACCTTATGTACAGACAACACAAACAAAATGCTGCAGGAACTCAGCAGCCAGGCAGCATTTATGGAAAAAGAGTAAGCAGTCGGCGTTTCGAGTTGAGACCCTTCAACAGCACAGATGCTTTCGTATCTCCCGTCAGGTTATGAACATATAAATACTGTATACAAGTATTTATATTTATTGTGTTTTTTTACTATTGTGCTCTTTATCTTAGTGATTTTTTTTGTGCTGCATCAAACCCAGAGTAACAATTATTGTAAACAACAGGAATTCTGCAGATGCTGGAAATTCAAGCAACACACATAAAAGTTGCTGGTGAACGCAGCAGCCAGGCAGCATCTCTAGGAAGAGGTGCAGTTGACGTTTCAGGCCGAGACCCTTCGTCAGGGCTGAAACGTCAACTGCACCTCTTCCTAGAGATGCTGCCTGGCCTGCTGCGTTCACCAGCAACTTTTATGTGTGTTGTAACAATTATTGTATTCTCCTTTACACTTGTGTACTGAAAATGACATTAAACAATCTTAACCCTTACAAGAAGCTCCATCCTCACTGCCATTAGATTTCAGAAAGGTCCATGAACAATACTTTGTTATTCCTTTTTCTTTTGCACTATTTATTTATTGGACCACAAGATGTATGAGCAGAATTAGGCCATATGGTCCATCAAGTCTGTTCCACCATTCAATCAGGGCTGATTTATTATCTCTCTCAACTTACTCCCCTGCCTTAGCCCTGTAAACTTTGACGCTCTGATTAATCAAGTACTTACCAACCACTGTCTTAAATATACACAATGACTTGGCCTGCACAGCCATCTGTGGCTATGAATTCCACAGATTCACCACCCTCTGGTTAAAGAAAATTTTCCGCATTTATATTCTAAAGTCTGAGACTGGGCCCTCTGGTCCTAGACTCCTCAACTACAGGTAACATCCCCTCCACATCCACTCTATCCAGACCTTTCAATATTTGATAGGTTTCAATGAGATCCCTCATTCTTCTAAACTCCAGCGGGTACAGGCCCAGATCCATCAAACGCTCCTCATATGTTAACCCTTTCATTCCTGGGATCATTCTCATGAACGTCCTCTCAACTCTCTTCAAAGCCAGCACATCCTTTCTTAGATGAGGGGCCCAAAACTGCCCACAACACTCCAAGTGCAATCTGAGCAATGCAATATAAAGCCTCACAATTACACCTTTGCTTTTATATTCTAGTCCTCTTGAAATGAATGTTAACATTGCATTTGCCTTCCTACAATTAACTCAACCTGCAAGTTAACCTTTAGGAAATCATGTGCAAGGACTCCCAAGTTCCTCTGAAATTCAGATTTTTGATTTTTTTTGTGCAATTTACAAAATATCCATGCCTTTATTGCTTCCACCAAAGTGCACGACCATTGCATTCCATCTGCTTCTTTCCCCAATCTGTCTAAGTCCTTCTGCAGATACCATGCTTCCTCAACTCTACCTCCCTTCACCTATCTTCCTATCATCTGCAAATTTGGCCATAAAGCCATGTAAATTAGATTAGATTAGATTAGATTCAACTTTATTGTTATTGTGCTGAGTACAGATATAAAGCCAATGAAATGCATTTAGCATCTGACCAGAAATGCAAAGAATATTGTTATTTACAAAATAACTGCGAATAAAAAAAGTGCTACAGCACACAAATATAGAAGTACTGAGACAGTACAATACGGATGCAATACTGCTTAGCGCTGTGATGTGAGGTTCAGCAGTGTCACAGCTTCAGGGAAGAAGCTCTTCCTGTGTCTGCTGGTGCAGGAGCGGAGGCTCCTGTAGCGCCTACCGGATGGGAGGAGAGTAAAAAGTCCATGGTTAGGGTGAGATGCATCCCTGATAATGCTTTTCGCCCTGCCCAGGCAGCGTTTATGGTAGACGTTCTCAATGGTGGGCAATTGGGTGCTGATAATCCGCTGGGCAGTTTTCACTACACGCTGGAGTGCTTTGCGGTCCGATACGGGACAATTGCCACACCACACTGAGATGCAATTGACGTACAATTGAAATACAATCACTGACATACAATATAAAAATAAAGTTCAAATTAAACTTTATTATCAGAGTAGATACATGGCACTACGTACAACCCCGAGATTGTTTTTCCTGTGGGCATACTCAGCAAATCTAAAGAAATAACTGCAAACAGGATCAATGAACAAAAAACCATGCAAATCCAAATATAAATAAGTAGCAATAAATAATGAGTATGAAATGACAAGATAAAGAGCCCTTAAAGTAAAACCATCAGTTGTGGGAACACCAGAGATAGAATGAGTGTAGTAATCCGTAATCCCCTTTTATCCCCTTTTGGTTGAGGGCTAGTTAACTGTTCCTGAACTTGGTAGTCCAAGTTCTGGGCAGTGAGAATCTTTGATGATGAATATTGCTTTTCCACAGCAGCATTTTATGTAGATGTGCTCAATGGTTGGGAGGGCTTTACCCATGATGTACTGGGCCGAATCCACTAACTTTTGCAGAATTTTCTACTCAGAGGCTTTGGTGTTCCCATACAAGGCTGTAACACAACTGTCTGCACGCTTTCCACCACACATCTATAAAAGGTAGCCAAGGTTTTTGATGACATGTTGAATCTCCACAGACTCCTGAGGAAGTCATGCTTTCTTTGCAATTACATTTATATGATGGGTCCAGGACAGGTCTTCTGAGATACTGACACCCAGGAATTTAAAGTTACTCACCCTCTTCAACTCCGATCTTCCAATGATTACTGGCTCATGGACCTCTGGTTTCCCTCTCCTGAAGTCTACAATCACTTCCTTGGTCTTATTAACAAGTAATCCCACAAGCAATTCCTGTGGCACACTATTCAGGGGCAGCCAATCAAAGAAGGCCCCCTTAATTCCCACTCTTCACCTGCTTCTGTCCATTCTAGCACTTTTCCCATAATACCATGGGCTCTTATTTTGTTAAGCAATCTCATATGTGGCACCTTGTCAACAGCCTTCTGAAAATCCATATAAACAACATCCACTCATTCTTCTTTGTCGATCCTCCCTGTTATCTACTCAAAGAATTCAAACAAGTTTGTCAAGCAAGATTTCCCCTTCAGAAAACCATGCTGACTTTGGCCTATTATCATGTGCTTCCAAGTACCCTGAAACCCCATCCTTAATTAACCACCATCTGTCCAACCGCTGAAGTCAGGCTAACTGACCTATAATTTCTTTTCTTCTACCTCCCTAACTACCTCCAAGAGTGAAGTGACATTTGCAATTTTCCAGTCCTCCAGAATCATTCCAGTATCCAGTGATTCTTGAAAGATCATTACTAATATCTCCACAATCTCTTCAGCTACCTCTTTCAGAAACCTGGTGTGCAGTCTATCTGGTCCAGGTGACTTATCTATATTCAGACTTTTCAGCTTCCTAAGCACCTCCTTAGTAATAGCAGCGACACTCACTTCTGCCCCATGACCCTCTCACACTTCTGGCATTCTGCTAGTGCCTTCCACAGTGAAGACTGACGCAAAATACTTATTCAGCCATTTTTTTGTCTCCCATTACTACCTCTCCAGTGTCATTTTTCAGCTGTCCGACATCCACTTTCATCTCTTTTTAACTCCAGAAATATCTGAAAAAATATTTTGTATCCTCTTTTATATTACTAGCTAACTTACCTTCATATTTCATGTTTTCTCTCTTTATAGTTTCTGCTGGATTTTAAAAGCTTCCCAATTCTCTACCTTTCCACAAATTTTTGCTATATTATCTGCCCTCTTTTTTGCTTTTATGCTGGTTTTGACTCCCTTTGTCAGCCACAGTTGCCTCATCCTCCCTTCAGAATGCTTATTCATCTTTAGGATGCATCTTTCTTGCACTGTCTGAATTTCCCCCCCAAACGTCAACCTTTACTGTTCTGTCCTCATCCCTGCTAGTGTCCCCTTCCAATCATCTTTGGCTAGCTCCTTTCTCATGCCTCTGTAACTCCCTTTTCTCCACTGTAATACTGATACATTTGATTTTAGCTTTTCCTTGTCAAACTGCAGGGTGAATTATATTATACTATGAACACTGTCTCTTAAGGGTTCCTTTACCTTAAGCTTCCTATTTGACATGTAATCAAATCTGGGTCATTACATAACACCTATTCCAGAACTGCTGTTCCTCTAGTAAGCTCAACTACAAGCTGCACACTGCAAACTACAAGTTTAAACCTTTCCCAACAGCTGTAGCAAATCTGCCTACAAGGATATCAGTTCTCCTTGGGTTCAGGTGTAACCCATCCATTTTGCACAGGTTGTTATTTCCCCTGAAGAGATCCCAATGATCCAGAAATCTGAACCCCTGCTTCCTGCACCAGTTCCTCAGTCTCACTTTCATCTTCCAATTCATGTGACTCTTATTCTCAAAAGTGCGTAGCACAGGCAGAGATGACCATCCTGAAGATCCCGACTCTTCGGCTTACTGCCTAACTCCTTAAATTCTCTCTTCAGGACCTCCTCCCTTTTCCTGCCTATGTCATTGGTACCAACATGTCCTATGACTTCCGGCTGTTCAACCCCCTTTAGAATGCCGTGGACCCAATCAAACACACCCCTGACCCTGCCACCTGGCAGGCAATATACCATCTGAGTGTCTCTTTCAGGTCCACAAAATGTGCTTTCTGCTCCTCCAATTATGGAATCCCCTATCACTACTGCACTCCTGCTCACCACTTCCCTTCTGAGCCACAGAGCCAGAGACCTAGCCACTGCCACTTCCCCTTCACCTGGTTGGTTGTTCCTATCAATATTATCCTAAACGGTATACCTAGTATTGAGGGAAATGGGCACAGAACTATTCTGCATTGCAACCTATTCCCTTTCCCTCTCCTGACAGCCACCCAGGGACCTGCCTCCTAAAATTTCAGGGTCACTACCTCCCTGTAGTTTCTATCTGTCACCTCATTTTACCACAAGAGCTGAAGGTCATCAAGCTGCAACTCCAGTTCCTTAACACGGTCTCCAGGGAGCTACAGTTCAATGCACTTTGTGCAGGTGTAGTTATCAGGGAGATTGGAGGATTCTCAGAGTTCACACATCTCTCACAAAGGACATACCACTACCTTTGGATTTATTCTCAGCACACTAGCTATGTACTAACAGAAAAAAAACTGACTAGAAACTTACTTGCTCACTAAAATACTCTATCTTTGCTTGCCCAAGCCTGTTGAGCCAAAGCCAGACTAATCTAACAATGCCTCACTCCAACAATGGCCACTTTGCTTACACCTCTTTTTCTTTTTATTGGCCCTGCGCTGATTGCTGCCGCTAAGGAAAAATCCGAACCCAACAGCCTCTCTAATTGCTGCCCATTGAGAAAAAAATAATTTTGTAATTTATGTAGTTTTGTGTCTTCCCACTATATTTCTGCCGCAAGACAACAAATTTCACACCACTCAAGACAGTGATAATAGAACTGAGTCTGAGGTTAGCCAACACAGGGATGATGAGTGCATGAATTAGGATTTGTGCGGATAATAAATGGATAAGTTTTGGTACAAGACGGGAGGCTAAGAGAACTGCAGTGGAAGGGTCCACTCAAAAAGTGGAGTGAACCACTCTGAAGAAAACTATTAGAATTACATTTTTAAAAAGTAAAAGCAATGCTTTGTGTGACCCTGGAGGCGGTAATTGTGGTGATTATCGGTTTAACCAGAGTCAGCACAGATTTCCAAGGGTGTTTACAAGTCTGATAAGAAACTATTATACAGCAGCTTAGCAATTGTTTCACATGCTGCTAGTTCATTCATCACCTGCCTCTCGTGCTGTCAGAGAATAACTGGTACTGACTAAAAGCTGTACATACCTGTCAGGTATTATCACAGAAGCCGGAGCAGGAAGCAACAAGAGACAGATGGCCACATTGCACAGTTATACAACATCCATGTCGCCATCAGCCAAGCCTACTGGCCACTTCAGAATGATTACAGATGAAAAAGATTTAACTTTATTTCTCACATAAGTATTGAAATATGTTGTGAAATTCGTTGCTTGCAACAGTCTGAGGATGTGCTTCAAGATTCGCCATGTTCCAGCGCCAACAACTTACTGCCGTATGTCTTTGGAATGTGGGTGGAAATCGGAGCATGTGGAGGAAACCCCAGTAGTCATAAGGAGAATGCAGAAACTTCTTATAGACAGAGGCAGCACCTGATGCTGTAATGCATTATGCTAACTGCTACACTACTGAGCACCCCACCTTAGGGTTGCCAAATTTCTCACTCCCAAATAAAGGGACAAAAGTAGGGACACTTGTGTTTACCCCAAGAAAAACTACAATGACCATGAAGCTTTGCACAGGCACATGTATGCGCATGCGTGTACGTGCCGATTTTTTTCTACAAATCGGTTTTGGCTTAATCTTCCCGATTCTGTTAAGTGAAACTACACGGTACATACATTATTTCTACTTTATATAGGCTGTGTGTTTATCATGTCATTCCTGCTTTTACTATATGTTAGTGTTATTTTAGGTTTTATGTGTTATTTGGTATGATTTGGTAGGTTATATTTTTGGGTCTGGGAACACTTAAAAATTTTTCCCATATAAATTAATGGTGATTGCTTCTTCACTTTACACCATTTTGGCTTATGAACGGTTTCATAGGAACATTCTACCTTAGCGGGGGAAATACAGGACAAGGGCGGTCCCGTATGGGTCAAACCAATTTAGCCCAATATACGGGATGTCCTAGCTAACACGGGACAATTGGCAACCTTACCCTACCTTGACGTTCATCTCTGGTGAAACTACCTAGTTATAAAAGGTGCCAGCAAGCTGCCAAGTTAATTGTTGCACTGAGGGGTTAGCCCTTTATTCACTGCCCATGACAGGTCAACAATCTGTTTTTACATTAGTTCTGCAGGGCGGGCCTAGTACAACCCAGCTTACTTCCTGTGACATCCTGAACAGAGCACAAATCCCCTGCACTCACAGCGCAACATTGAGGAGTTGGCTATTGGATGTGACATATTTTAGGAGAATGAGAGGTGGCTTGACAGAGATATACAAGAGGCATACATCAAGTGGACAACCATCACCTTCTTCCCAGGGCAGCAATGGCTAATACGAGGGGCATAATTTAAGATTAGATTAGATTCAACTTAATTGTCATTGTGCTGAGTACAGATACAAAGCCAATGAAATGCAGTTAGCATCTAACTAGAAATGCAAAGAACAATATTATTTACAAAATAACTACGAATAAGAAGTAAGTGCTACAGCACACAAATATAAAAGTACTGAGACAGTACAATATGGGTGCAATACTGCTTAGTCGTGTGATGTGAGGTTCAGCAGGGTCACAGCCTCAGGGAAGAAGCTCTTCCTGTGCCTGCTGGTGCGGGAGCGGAGGCTCCTGCAGCGCCTACCGGATGGGAGGAGAGTAAAATGTCCATGGTTAGGTTGAGATGCATCCTTGATAATGCTTTTCGCCCTGCCCAGGCAGTGTTTATGGTAGATGTTCTCAATGGTGGGCAATTGAGTGCCGATAATCCACTGGACAGTTTTCACCACACACTGGAGTGCTTTGCGGTCTGATACGGGACAATTGCCATACCACACTGAGATGCAGTTGGTGAGTATGCTCTCAATGGTACAGCGGTAAAAGCCCATCAGTATCCTGGGACAGAGGTGCGCTTTCTTGATGCTCCGCAAGAAATAAAGGGATCGGGATGGAGGAGTTCAGGGACCAGGTGAGATCCTCGGAAATGTGGACACCAAGGAATTTGAAGCTTGATACACGCTCCACTACAGCTCCGTTGATGTAGATGGGGACGTGAGTGTGGCTCCTAGCATGCCTGAGTGTTAAAGGCCAGGTTGATGTCTGCACACCACGCAGCCAGGTACGGGACCTCGTCCCTGTTGGTCGTCTCACCATCCCCTCTGATCATTGGGGTCTGTTAGTCAGAAAGTCCAAGGTCCAATTGCGGAGGGATAAGCTGATACCAAGCTGGCAAAGTTTGGCAATCAGCTTGGAGGGGATCACAGTATTGAATGCCGAACTAAAGCCAATGAACAGCATTCTGACGTAAGAGTTGGGGCTGTCCAGGTGGGTTAGGGCAGAGTGAAGTGCCGTGGAGATGGCGTCCTCTGTTGACCTGTTGGTGCGATAGGCAAATTGATGGGGGTCTAGGGTAGTGGGCTGACAGGATTTCAGATGTGATAGAACCAGTCTCTGAAAGCACTTTGTAATAGTGGGGGTGAGTGCAACTGGGCAGAAGTCATTCAGGCCCGTGGCAGTGGAATGCTTCAGCACTGGCACGATGGTGGTGATCTTGAAGCTTGTGGGGACAACTGCCTGGGCCAAGGACAGATTGAAAATGTCTGTGAAGACCCCGGCCAACTGCCCTGCACAGACTCTGAGCACACGGCCAGGTATTCCATCCAGACCAACTGTCTTCTGTACATTCACCCTGCTCAGGGTGGCGCGAACATCGGAGGTGGAAAGTGAGAGAGATTTTAAAGTGATAACTGGGCATGTCTGAGGTAGTTTATTTTTTGTTTGTTTACTTTTTAATTTTTTTTTACACAGTGTGTTGCCAGGAGTGGTGGCAGAGGCAGACACAATAAAGACATTTAAGAGACTCTTAGATAGGCACACGGATAATGGAAAAAATGGAGGGCTATGTGGGAGGTAAGAAATTGATTTTGGAGTCGGTTAAATGGTCGGCACAACATTATGGGCCAAGGAGTATGTTACTATCCTGTACTGCTCAATGTTCCATAGCAAAGGCTCAAGTGATTCCAATGGGCTCCATCTAAGCTAATTCCATTTGCCTGCAACCCTCGAAAACTTTTCCATCCATCTGCGACCTTATGCTGCTGTTACATTAATGAGTACTACTGCTTAACATCCAGCTTTGTGGCACTAAACCCAAACTGTTGGACAGCAATTGAATTCATTGAACAATACAGCATGGGAACAGGTCCTTCAGCCCTCTGTGTCCCCGCTGATTATGATGCTAATTTAAACTGCACATCTGCCTGTATATCTTCTACACCCCTCCATTGCCTACTTGTTCATGTGACTAAGTGTCTCCTGAACATTGCTGTTATATCTGCTTCCACACCTCTCCTGGCACTGCAATCCAGGTATCCACCATTCGCTGTGCGAAAGAAAACTTACCATGCAAATCTTAAACCTCACAACCTTAAAGCTACACCCTGTAGTATCTGACAACTCACATTTCCAGCCTTTTTGACAAAGGCCCCATTAAAATGCCACTGTAGCAGCTTGTTCCATACACAGAATAAGCCTGATTTTCTAGATACAATAAATTGCCAGTAGAAAGGAAACTGCATTCTGATTTGAACCGTGCTATACCTTGGGGATACCCAACATGTGATCCTGAGGCCAGATGCAGCCTGCGGGCTCCTGTTCCTTTGCAAACTGCAGAAGGGTTGCTTCCAATTTGCAAGCTTGTAGCATATATTACCCCTGCTGCCTTCAGCTTTCTTGGATCAGGTGGGCTGGGAAAGAGAGCGAGCCTCCTCGGTTTGACTGAGACCAACAGAAGCTGTCATCAGAATAGTTTGTTGACATTTTTCTCCTCTGCCAAAACCATTGCTGGAAAAGAATTTACTTTTAACGCCGGGCTTTTAAAAGGCAATGCATTGGCTTGCATATCTTCAGTGAAAGGCTGCCAGGTGAAGTATGGTTATGCTAATGTCTAACCCTGGAGCAAACCATCAGCATAACATCAGAAACACCTTGTGCACATTACAAGGTACATTAACTCTAAAAGCAAAGAACATTGCAAACACACGGCGTGTCAGGCAGCATCTGCGGAAAGTGAAACAGAGTTAATGTTTCAGAACCTGTGCAAAGGGACTTCAACTTGAAAGGTTAACATCTGCAGTCTCTTTCAAGTCTTTTTTTTTACCGTGCCCATGGTCTGTTCTTATCAAATTACGGTATTGCTTTGCACTGTTGTAACTATATGTTATAATTATGTGTTTTTTGTCAGTTTTTTTAGTCTTGGTTTGTCTTGTGTTTCTGTGAGATCATTCTGGAGGAACATTGTATCAATTCTTAATGCATGCATTACTAAATGACAATAAAAGAGGACTGCCTATCCTCATAATCTAAATCTAATCTAAAACTTACTAGGTTCAAGAGAATGTAACCTTGCACCATAACTTCTAAAAGAATAACCAATTAAAACCAACATCCCATGAGTGCTGGATTAGCAGAGTTCTAAGTGTAAGTAATTAGACAGAATTGATTCACCATCCCATGGTCTGTTCTTCTATCAAATTATGGTATTGCTTGCACTGTTGTAACCATATGTTATAATTACGTGGTTTTTGTCAGTTTTTCAGTCTTGTTCTGTCTTTTGTTTCTGTGATATCACACTGGAGGAACATTGTATCTTTTCTTAATGCATGCATTACTGAATGACAATAAAAGAGGACTGCACGTCCTCATAACCTAATCTAATCTAATCCTCCAATGATACTCAAGCCACTCTTTCTCACCGACAATCAACACTGGCACACTTCAAACATGCGTGCTTAGTCTACTGCTCTACTCTCTCAACACTCATGACTGTGTGGCTAGCCACAGCTATAAGTACACCTGTGACACCACTGTGATTGACAGAAGCTCAGATGGTTATGGGGAGGCATACAGGAGTGAGATAGATCGGCTGGTTGACTGGTGTCACAACAACAACCTTGTACTCAACGTCAGTAAGACCAAAGGATTTAATGTGGACTCAGTCTTCATTGAGGGATCAGTAGCTGAAAGGGGAAGCAGCTTCAAGTTCCTGGGTGTTGACATCTCAGAAGATCTATCCTGGGCCCAACATATTTATGCAATCACGAAGAAGGCACACCAGAGACCATATTTCATTAGGAGTTTGAGGAGATTTAATATATCACCAAAGACACTCACAAATTTCTGGAGAGAATTGTGACTGGTTGCATTACCATCTTGGTGAGGAGGTGCAAATACAAAACTGCAGAAGGTTGTAAACTCAGCCAGCTCCATCATGGGCAATAGCCTCCCCACCATTGGGTACATCTTCAAAACAGCTCATGAAGGTGACATCCATCATCAAGGATCCTTATTATCAAGGCCATGCCCTCTTTTCAGAACCCTGAAGATGCACGCTCAACGTTTTATAGGACCAGCTTCTTCCCTCAGATTTCTGAATGGTCCATGAACCCATTAAGATCACTTTGCTTTTTCTGTTTATCTATTTTTGTGACTTTTAAGTTTTATGTCTTTACACTGTACTGCTGCCACAAAGTCATATTTCTTGACATACGTTGGTGATGAGGAACCCGAACGTGATTCTGATTTTGATGCTCTTAAGGGAGGAAATCTAGCATCCTTACTTGGTGTGGCTTAAATATGGCTCTCAACAGTCCTAAAAAAACAGCCCAGCATGTCTATCGGTTTAGGATCCAGCTGGGGATGGGCAATGGGGAAGCAGCAAATACTATTTTTTTTTACTTTTATACATTCTTTTTGCAATTTGTAGTGATTTTTTGTTTTGCACTCTACTGTTTCTGCATAACAACAGATTTTTATGAGTATATTCAGCAATTTTCTGCTTTTATTTCAAAAAGCTGGCTAGTGATCTCTTAGCCCACAGAAATCAAGCCTTGTGAGTGTGCTTTAATTGCCACTGTTTTTTTTTAACATCATGTTATCCCTCGTCCCTTTGGCCCAGGGAAATCTCTCCTTACCCTCAAATCTCCTCAGTCTCCTCCTATACATTTCCTTCAATTTTGAAAATTACCTCTCTGTGGTGCCATTCCAACTCCTTAATGATATGCTGAGTAATTATGTTTCCCATTGCTGGTAACCTCTATTAATACCTTAAATATTTGGAATTTTAATGTGTAATGGAATTAAATAAAAGTTAATTCTGAAGTGGACCTCAGAGGAATGTACCTGCCCGTATCTGACTTTTACCACAGCGGATAATATTTCAACGAGACAGGACAGAACGCCAGATATTAAAGCAAGCCATATGCTTCTAATAACCCCAGTGAAAATTGGATTTATATGTCGATAAAAACAGACTGTTTCCCAATATATTTCTGGGTGCCCTTGTCTGATCCAAGGTCTTAATGATAAAGAGAGTGTGTTTCTGTTCATATACTGTACTGTTGAGGGCAGGATCAAATTCACCAGCATCTCCACTTCTTCAGGAGGATAGAGAAATATTTGCCAAGACCCTCAACAATTTTTATCAATGTGCCATAGAAAGCATTCTATCTAGATATTTCATGATTTGGTATGAAACTGTGCTGCCTGAGACTGCAGAGTTGTGGACACAGCTCAGCACATCATGGAAACCAGCCTCCTTTCCATGGACTACATCCACATTTCCTGTTGCCTCGATAAGCAGTCAGAATAATCGAAAACCCCACCCATTCTGGACATTCTCTCTCCCATCAGGCAGAAAATATAAAGGCCTGAAAACACACACCACCAGGGTGAAGGACAACTTCTATCCCACTGTTATAACACTATCGAACGATACTATTATTAAGATAGTCTTGATCTCACAATCAAGGCATTGTACCTTATTGTCTGCCTGCAGCACACTTTCTCTGTAACTTTATTCTGCATTCTGTTACTGTTTTCCCTTGTATCGCCTCAATGGACTGATGCGATCCAAATGATCTGCATGGCAGGCGTGCAAAACAGTTCTTCACTGTACCTCAGTACGTGACAATAATAATGAACCAATGTGTCAAATTCACTCCAACAAACTGTTAGAAAGCATTTTTTCACATATTCATCTACAAAGATACTCACAACCTTGCATCAAGTGGGGGTTAGGTAGAACTAATATTCTGATGAACGTACCAATTACAGAAGGACATGCAGGGAAGCAAAGAGTACACAGAGCACACCAATTAATGTTGATAGTGTGTTATTGGGACGTGAGAATGAGAATACCATCACAGGCAAAATCAGGAATCACTGGGATTAGGAGATTTAAGTCCTTAAATCTTAGATGGGTGACAGTCCAAGGTATGCAGCAAAGCAGCAGACATCTCAAAATGCCAGAACCAGCAGAAGGCACCTCTTCATGCCAGCTTGCATGGCATACACCAAGTTGTATTGCTTGGGGCGGCACAATAGAGTAGCTGTTAGCTCAACCTGTTTACAGTGCCAGCTGCATGTTCTTTGTCCTGACATTATCAGGATGAGTAATCAACTTTATGAGGAGCAGTAGAGAGAATGGATTATAAAGACAGTGCCTGCAATACTGAGGTATACAGTATTTCAGGTGGAGATCTGCATTCAATAGTTGAATGAAGATCTTCACTTTCTTATTTTGTTGACCATTAAATATATCTGCAGATATATATAGAATAGGGGTGGTTTAAATTGGAGTCCAACTCTTTCGTTCAATAAACAGAAGCTACTCTGTGGCAAAGTGTTGCAGCAGGTAGATGCTGCTGCCTCAGAAAGCCATCTGTCCGGGTTTGATCCAGACCTCGGATTCTGTCTGTGTGGAGTTTGCACGGTTTCCCTGGGACTGAGTGTATTTCCTCCAGCCGCTCAGGCTTCCTTCAGTTTCTGTGGTCAGCATGGTGGTATAACAGTTAGCATAATGCTTTGCAGTGCCAGCAATCAGTATTCACTCAGCTCCAATCTCCATACCATTCATATCCTGATCAGTCAAAAATCTATCAACCTCTGCCTTCAATATGCCTTAAACTGTGGACTTGGCCTCCACAGATGTCTGTAGCAAAGAATTTCACAGATTTACCTCTCTTTGACTAAAGAAATTCCTCCTCATCTCTGTTCTAAAAGGACACCCCTCTATTCTGAGGCTATATCCTCTGGTCTTAGACTCTCCCACCATAGGAAACATCCTCTCCACATTCACTCTATCAAGGCTTTTCAACATTCGATAGGTTTCAATGAGGTCACTCCTCCCTCTTCTGAATTCTACTGAATACGGTCCAGAGCCATCAAACACTCTTCATCTGACAAGCCATTCAATCCTGGAATTATTTTTGTGAACTTCCTTTGAACCCTCTTCAGTTTCAGCACATCCTATCTAAGATAAGTAGCCCAAAACTGCTCACAATACTCTACGTAAGTGCTTTGAAAGGGAATGTTGAGAATGCACAGAGAGCAGGCATAGCCAAGATGGGCTGAATGGCTCCTTGAATGTCATATTAAAAGATTAGAAATTATTCTACAAAGTCAAAAGCAAGATTTGGAACACAAGAAGGACACAAACTTTATCATAGCAACATCAGAACTTTTAATTACTTCATTGGCAGCGAAGTTCAAGGTTTCGATAATCTATTTAGAACCATATATAAGGTAAGCATGCCAAAGAGGGACAACTCATAGAGTCAATGTTTTCCCTTTGCTCTCCCCTCATTATCACTACAATCCTTTTTTTCTCAACAACATTCTCCTTTTGAATATTCAAATTCCCTCTCATAAGTACAATCTGTAAACGTTTTTATTTACACAGTCCGCATATGAGCGAGGTCTTTATGGCGTAGTCTGTTTACACAGTAGCTTATGTGTGTGAATGCCCAAACCAATTCAGCTGGAGCCAATTCCCATCTTGACATCAAAACAGCAAAGGAACCAACACAGTACTGGATGGCAGAAAGAATTCAAGACAAGGAAATTCAGGGTATCATGATCAGCAGACCAGAAAGTAAACCATTTGATTTATTATTGTTACATGTACTGAGGTACCACGAAAAAACTTTGTTTTATACATATGAGAGGGACCTGGATGAATACTCATATGGAGAAAGTAGATTGCAGCGATATGGGAGAGAGCAGGGGGGAAGAATTAACTCTGTGAGTTGTTGCTCGTTGCCGCACTAATGTGTGATTCTAAAGAGAATGTCAGAACCTTGAGATATCGCAAATCTTTTCAGCCAATGAAGTAATTGAAAGCTTTGGTGGTGTTATGATGAAATTTAGTCTCTGTTCCATCTTTTGCTTTTGACATTGCTGAATGATTTTTCTTTTTTCTCTTACAACATTGAAAGAATTCATTCACCTCATCTCATCTGTGTTAGCTCTCTGGGTATTCCTACCAATCCCTTTGTTTTAGCATACAAACCATTTCATCACAACAGTACATTGAGATAATACAAGGGAAAACAATAACAGAAAGCAGACTTAAGTGTTACAGTTACAGAGAAAGTGCCATGCAGGCAGAAAATAAGGTACACACCAGAGAGTACAGGTTTAAGAGGAACAGTAGGGATCTGAGAAGCAACATTTTCACCCACAGAGTGGTTAGAATCCAGAATATACTTCCTGAAAAAACCATCAGACACAGGAACCTTAGGTCCCACACCACCAGGTTCAGATACAGTTGTTACCCTACAAGCATCAGGCTCCTGAACCGGAGTGGTGAACTTCACTCAACTCAACTCAACTCTGAACTGATTCCATAACCTACAGACTCACTTTCAAGGATTCTACAACCTATCTTCTCAGTATTTATTTACTTTTTATTATTTAAGCAATTGGTGTGCTTTTGCACATTGGTTATTTGTCAGTCTTTGTGTATAGTATTTTTTTGTAAATTATATTGTATTTCTTTATTTTCCTGTAAATGCCTGCAAGAAAATGAATCTCAGTGATGCCACATACTACCTTGCGATTCATTTTAATTTGCTTTGAGCTTTGAGAAAGTGGTACAGGCAGAGACTCTTGCAGTGTTCAAGAAGTATTTGAACGAGGGCTTTAAGGCATAGAAGGTAAGGACTAAGGCCTGTTTCTGGGCTGTACATTTCTCTAACTCTATTGTTTCCAATAGATCAAAGACAGAGAACAAGGTCTGAGGTGAGGGAAGATAGTACAGTGACAAAGATGAGGGAAGAAAAAGGAAAACTTCATTGAAAAAGGGACTGACAGATCCAATCCCTACTTAGTTTGTGTCACTAAGTAGTCAAGTTTCTTGCAACCCAACAAACCGAAACAGCCCTGGGTCAACATGACACGGCCGTCTCCACAGCTAAACCCAGGAAGGATGTTGGGAATTAGAATATATTGAAATTTATATGCTTAAGTTTAAAAGGAGGCTGTGCGCTGGTCTTAAAATCAAGGGAATTATTGCTTTTTTAGTATTTTTATCTGGAAGTACTCGACTTCCTTATCACTCAGTAATTCCCTCTTAAAAACAAAAGCCTTCACCTCTCTCTCAGGTTATTACCCAGACACAATGAATTAACTGTCTCAGCAGCAGGAGCACATATTTTGTCAAATGTTTTGAATTATTTTCTGAAACTGGATTACTCGATTAGGATTCACAAGGAGTGGGTTCAGAGGCAACCCTGTGCCCTTCCTGTTAGAATCCCGGGATACATAAGCACACAGTCTCCTGTTAGGAGGCAACATTTACTTATTGAGAGTTATTGACATAGGATATCCTAGTTAAACCCACAAAGTTTATTTGCAATGGACCAGTGCCCAGTAACTTACTGGAGACAGTACAAACTTCATACAAGTCAGGAGGTTAGTCAGAGACAATTCTCATAGTTCAATGCCACAGGACAAAACCGCACTCGCTTGGGACACCTTGGAAGGATGTAGGGAACACTTATCAGACTGGACATCATGGGCACACACATTAGTCTGACCTAGGCCAACGAACACATGCATGTACACCCACACTAGTCCAGACACACACACACACCAGACAGACTGGCCTGTGCACACATAAAGACAAATGTACAGGCCACCCATGCCCAATGCAGCACTCACCTTCCTTCTAGGACAAACTGGCAGTAGGTAAAACACTTAAAAAAGGAAGAAAATAAGGGCCTGTGCCAGTAATGGTAATGTCACTGAATTCCCTCTTGTTGGATCTCGTTATTGCCTGACCCTTGTTTGGTGTGCACGTTACTTCACATCTCTCTGCCCAGGCTTGGATATTGACCAGCTCTTGCTGCATTTGCCTACAGCTTGCTTCATTATCTGTGCAGTCACTAGCAAACAGAATTATAGAGCACTACAGCGCAGAATCAGGCACTTTGTCCCATCTAGTCCGTGCCCGACTGGGTTTCTGTCTAGTCCCATCCACCTGTACTCGGACTACAGCCCTCCAAAACCCTCCCATCCATGTATAAATCAAACTTCTCTTAAATGTTACAGTTGAACCCACATCCACCAATTCTGCTGGCAGCTCTTTCCACACTTGCACCACCCTCTGAGTGAAGAAGCTCCCCCTCAGATATCTTTTTAATACTTCACCATTCACCTTAAACCCATGACCCCAAACTGAGGGAAAATGTGCTGTATACATTCACCCTATCTATACTCATACTCTATAAGATCTCCTCTCAGTCTCCTACCCTGCAGGGAATACAGTCCTAACCTATTCAATCTTCTACAACTCATGTTTTCAAGTCCCAGCAACATCTGCACTCTTTTCAACATGTGGATATCTTTTTCATAGGTAGACACACAATACTCCAAATTTGGCCTTACCAACGTCTTGTACAACTTCAACATAACATCCCAATACCTGTACTCAATACTCTAACTTCACTCCCTGCCTTTCCATCTTTATTTCAGATTTCAAACACCTGCAGCATTTTGCTTTCAGTGTAAGACTTGCTGATCTGTCTGGCAGTGTGGGTTCAGTCCAGGATTTATTAGAATGTTTAAATTCACAATTAAGCTTTAATTAGAGCATGCTCCCCAGTGAATCAGATTTTAAGCGCCTGGTAATTGTCAACTGAAAAGCTTCAAGAAAAAAAAAAGGGGATTAAAATTCCTGGTCACCTGCAGAATGACTCCTGATGGTTTGTTTTGGCTGGGACCGGGGATGGTGGAAAAGAAGAATGCTTGCATGCTTTTCAGAGTCAGAGGGCGCCGGATTTCCCCGGAGACAATGTGATAGCAATTAAGAAGTTGCTGGCTAATTTATTTTCAAATGGGAAAATGGTTACATGAACATCGGCTCACAATCACTGGAAATGTAGAGACAGTGAAGTAAATCAAGGAATAGTGATTGGAATTAATTAATGGAATTGTTTAAGTAAGACTAAATGACAGTTTTTGTCAGTGTTTAAGCTCTACTTGCACTTCTTCTCCAATCACAATATCAATGTTTCTCTTTATTTATTTCCCCCTTGCATTCCTCCAGCTTCTCCTTCAACAGGGTATATAAACGAGGACAAATTGGACCCTCATCCACTCGAAGAACTTCAGGAAGGGGATGTTGGGAAAACAGTCAGCGTAAAGTAGAAATAACATCTCTTCATTGACAATCAACACAAATGCACCTCAAGCTAACATGCTTAGCCCACACCTCCACTCTCTCTACACTCATGACTTCTCCTATATTCTTCAACTTTAAACACTTCTATAGATGATTCTTCATTCTCCTACATTCCAAGGAATAAGGACCTAGCCCGGCCAATCCCTCCTTATAACTCAGGTTTTCTAGTCTGCACAACATCCTCAATCTTTTCTGCACTGTTTCCATTTTAACTACATTTCTCTCCGTCCACAGATGCTACCTGACTTGCTGAATATTTACAACATTTGCAGTCTTGGTTTCAGATGTCCAGCATCTGCAGTTTTATTTAAAGTTTTTGGTTAGATTTTCATATTAATGCAAATTTTATTTCTTTACATCACATGGATTCACAACTAGAACTTCACTCCCTGTCATGCAAGCACAGATCATCTTAATGCCGACCAAAATAGCAGTGTGAAAAAGAGGAAAAGGAAGAAAAATATCAAGTTCAGAAACAGTCAGCAGGTCAGGCAGAGTCTGTGGGAAAAGAAACAGAGTTAACATAGAACTCAGAACAGTATAGCACTGGACAGGCCATTCAGTTCACAATGTGGTGCCGGTCTTAATGTCAATTTATCCTAAATATCCTCCTCCTGAGTATCATCCATATCCCTCCATTCCCTTCACATTTATGTCTCTATCTAGAAGACTTAAACTTCAACAGACTGACTGCTTCCACTACTACCCCAGTAACTGATTCAAGCACCATTCTCTATATAAAAACTTGCCCCTCACGTCGCTTTTAGATTCCCTCCCCCAACAAAAGAAACCCTTATCCCACTAACCTTAAAAGTATGTTCTCTGGTGCTTGACATTTCTGTGCGTGCTATGCCTCTCCTAATTTTAAAACCTCTATCAGGTGTCCCCACAGCCTGCAAACGTGGGAGAACAACCCATGCCTGTCAACCTTTCCTTATAACTTACACCCTCTAATAAAGGAATTAGGGAATAGAGTTACGTAGCACAGAAACTAGCTGGTCCAACTGGTCCATGCTGAACATGATCCCCCACTTGCCTATGCTTGGCCAACTTCCAAAGTCAAAGTAAATTTATCATCAAAATATGTATATGTTACCAGAGATTCAATTTCTTGCAGGCATTTATAGGAAAATAAAGAAATACAGTAGAATTTATGAAAAACCACACACAAAGACTGACCAACAACTAATATGCAAAAGGTGCAATCAGTTCAGAGTTGTGGTGTGTGAGGTTACTCATGTTGGTTCAGGAGCCTGATGGTTATATCCCTCTAAATCTTTCGTCTCCATGTATCTGTCCAACTGCCTTTTAAAGTTTGTTATTGTATCTGCCTCAACCATTTCCCGTGGCAGCTCATTCCACATAGATACTATACGTTGTGTAAATAAGTTCTCTCTCAAGTTTCTAGTAAATCTTTCCCTTTGCACCTTAAACCTATGCCCTACAGTTTTTGATTCTTCCACCCTGGGAAAAGGACCGAGTTCATTCATCTTATCTATCCCCCTCATTCACTCTTTAAGTCACCTCTCAGTTTCCTGGACTCCAAGGAATAAAGTCCTAGTCTGTCCAAAATCTCAATCCCTCAAGTCCTGACACATTTTAACTGGGCACATTTTGACTGGGCCTTGACCAATATAAAGCACAGGACAGGAACAAACTGAGGCGGAAAACCAGTAGGAGACAATAAAGAGGTAACTTGCCTCTTCTGCAATACACATAACGTGAATTATCTACTTGCCAACAGTATCATTACTGGTTAACAGGCAGGTAAACCGGGGACAAAGTCAAGAAGGTCAGTAATTCTGATGAAGCCAAATTGCAACAGGAGCTCTTGACAAAGCCAGCAGTAATACAATACACAGGACAAGGTCCACTAGTTATCAAGTGGACTCAGGCAGAAGCAGCAGTGTAATGGAATTATTCAAACCTTAAAGAAAAAAAAGCAACTACTTCTGCCCCACACTCCACCCCTCCCCAAGGGTTTCCCCTTGTGATGGAGCCAAAAGTCATAAAATCCAGAGCAATTAGATTATAAAAAACCTTCAAAAAGAGAAGCATAGATTCAAGTTTCCATGTGAGGGAAGGCAGGCCATATTATGAAACACCAATTTTCCCTTTCCCAGAACTCTCATGTGACACACAGACTTCTCTGTGTCACTCCTTTGGCCAAAGTCAGTCAAATATAGTGCAGCTATTTATGCTGGCAGCCCAGGGGGACATCTAAAGGGGCCCGAGTTGTTGGATAAGGGCTCTACAAATGAGCAGAGGTTCCCCAACGGTCCAGAGCTCTGGCATGTCCATTATAAAACTGCTACGATCTGTAATGTGCAGCCTGAAAGGAGGAGGGAAGCCAGTTCAATAGAAACCTTCAAAAGGGAATTAGATCTTCATTTACAAAAAAAAAATAATGAAAGAACTAGGGAGTGCAGTTAATTGGAACTTCCGTCAGTGAACCAGCAATGCAAGATGCAGATGTTGGAACAACCCCCAATGCTGGCCTCGTCCCTAATGTTGATCACTCACTGAACCTCCCCCAACTCTCCTTCCAGCTCCTCCTCAAAGCTGCCATGTTCAAAGGGTGGTTAAGAAGGCATACACTATATTGCCCTTAATTACTCAGGGGATTTAGTTCAAGAGCCAGAAGGTAACGTTTAAGCTCTATAAAACCCTGGTTAGACCAAACTTGGAATATTATATTCGTTTCTAGTCACCTCTTATAGGAAAGATGTTGAAGCTTTATAGAGGGTGCAAAGGAGATTCACTGGGATACTGCCTGGATTAGAGATCATGACACAGGTTGAGTGAGCTGAAGCTTTTCTCTTTGGAGCAAAGGAGGATGAGAGATGATTTAACAGAGGTGTACAAGATGATAGTGAGCACATGGCCAAGTGGTTAAGGCATTGGACTAGCGACCTGAAGGTCGTGAGTTCGAGCCCCAGCCGAGGCAACGTGTTGTGTCCTTGAGCAAGGCACTTAATCACACATTGTTCTGCGACGACACTGGTGCCAAGTTGTATGGGCCCTAATGCCCTTCCCTTGGACAACATTGGTGTTGTGGAGAGGGGAGACTTGCAGCATGGACAACTACTGGTCTTCCATACAACCTTGCCCAGGCCTATGCCCTGGAGAGTGAAGACTTTCCAGGTGCAGATCCATGGTCTCGTAAGACTAACGGATGCCTTTACTTTACAAGATGATAAAAGACATAGGTGGAATGGATACCCAGAGATTTATTTCCAGAGCACAAGTGCCTAATATAAGAGGGCATCATTTTAAGGTGTTTGGAGGAAAGTATGGGGTGATGTCAAAGGCAAGTTCTTTACACGGAGAGTAGTTGGTGCGTGTAACATCCTGCCAGGGGTGGTGGTAGAGGCAGATAAGTTAAGGACACTATAGAAACTTTTAGATAGACGCATAGATGAAAGAAAAAAAAGGAGGACTATGTAAGAGGGAGGGGTTACATTGATCCTGAGTAGGTTAAAAGGTCAGCAAAACATTATGGACCAAAGGGCCTGCACTGTACCGTACTGATCTGTGTTCTATGTTCCATGCACCACTCCTTTTGCCCAGGCAATGGGTCTTTTCATCAGATATTACCTGTGCCAAACCATGTTCGATTATACCCTGTTAAATTTTCTAGATTGTTTAGGTACACTGAAAGGTGTTGCCTCCATTAAAATGTTGTGGACCTGGAATTTTTCTTTTTATTTGGGCACACCCAATATCAGAATACTCTGAGTGTTAGCTAAACTCAGGTTTGGGGCGCAACACTTCATATTCCGCCCAAGCAGCCTTTAACCTGACAGCATGAACATTAATTTCTCTAACATTCGGAAATTTCTCCCCGCTCACACTTCTCTTTTTCATTTCCCCGTTCTGGCTCCCCTCTTAGCCCTTTTCTTCACCTCACACGCCTATCATCTCCTTCAGGTGCCCCCCTCCTTCGCTTTCTCCCACGGTCCGCTCTTCTCTCCGATAAGATTCCTGCTTCTTCAGCCCTTTACCTTTTCCACTAATCAGCTTCCAGCTTCTCACTTCAGACCCCACTTCTCCACCCTCCACCTTCCCTCTGGTCTGGTCTCTGTATCACCTGCCAAGCCTGCACGCCTTACCCTCCCCCATATTCTTATTCTGGCTACTGCTCCCTTCCTTTTCAGACATGAAGGGTCTCAGCTTGAAACTATGCTGTCTGATCTGCTGAAGTCCTCCAGCATATTGTTTTTTGTTCCTCTGGAGTTCCAGCAATCTGCAGAATCCCTTGTGTTCAGTAGATAGATTTCTGCAATTAAAGATTTGTTTCATGAGGAGAATGATGCATTTCACTGTATGTTTTGATATACGTGACAAAAAGATGGGACTCTTGACCTCACAGTCTACCTTGCACCTAATTGTCTACCTGCACTGCACTCTCTTTGCAAATGTAACACTTTATTCTGCAGTCTGTTATTTTACCTTGTACCACCTCAATGCACGGTTGTAATGAACTGATCGGTATGAATGGTATTTCAAACAAGTTTTCTCCGTACCTTGGTACACGTGACGATAATAAACCAAACCAAGCTCTCGGAATGAAGCATGTTCACTGCCTGTCGCAAGTACCCGAACTGCTTCCTCTCTCAGTTTGTAAGCCTGTACAAGTTCATCCCTTCCAATGACACTCCCAGCTAATCAACACAATCTATCCTGGTGTCAGTACAAAAGAAAGTGCAGTAAAGGATATTACTATCAAATGTTAATCCTCTTGGCCCTCTTGATTTTTTTCCCCATGAATTTTACACCATCTATCTACCGGTGTTCAGAATGATTTTAACTTCAAGCACATCTTAGGGAATGAAGACATAGCTTCCATGCTGCCCCATGAACATGTCTGAGCAGCAAAGTCCAGTGTGGAAAAGAGTTCAGTCGAGACAGAAGATAAACTGCAAGTGCTCGAAATCTGCAGCAACGCATGGAATGCCCTCAACCTGAAACGGCGACCATCTATCTCCCTCCACGGATGCTGCCTGACCAATTCAGTTCTTTCAGCATTTAGTAGATAAATCTCCCTCTACACCTAGCCATAGGACGCTCCCAGGACAGGGACAGCACAGGTTAGATACAGGGTGAAGCTTTCTCTACACTGTCCCATCATACACTCCCAGGGCAGGGACAGCACGGGTTAGATACAGAGTGAATCTCCCTCTACACTGTCCCATCACACACTCCCAGGTCAAGGACATCATGGGTTAGATACAGAGTGAAGCTCCTTTTATACTGTCCCATCACACACTCCCAGGACAGGTTCATCACGGGTTAGATACAGAGTGAATCCCCCTCTACACTGTCCCATCACACACTCCCAGGTCAAGGACATCACGGGTTAGATACAGAGTGAAGCTCCCTCTATACTGTCCCATCACACATTTCCAGGATAGGGACACCTTGGCTTCGAGAGAGTAGAGTTTCCTCTCTGCCAGGCACTTGAAGCTCATGTACATATTAGTAACAGAGGGAAAAAAACGCTCCATTAATTATGTCCAGCAAATATCTCTGGCACTAAGGGATTTCTGTACAGATTAAAACACTCCTGCACCAACAATGTGGCTCCATTCCAGCAGCCCCTGCTGCACAATGCTAACTAATACATTTAGGAGGACTCATGATCCAGATTCCTCTTAAAATGGAGTGTAATGTGATAACATTTTTGATCTTTGTGCCAAAAGCAAGACAGGAACTTCCATCATGCAAAAACCATTTAGCAAATCAATTGGGAAGATGAGCCTGGGAGCTGTAAAAATAAAGGAACAGTCTGTCCAATCTGTTTTTTAACCAAGAGGTATTAAAATTACGTTAAATTTTGCAGAACGCTTACATTACTGCCTTTCCACATCTGGGACCTAAAGTCTTATCCAAAACCAACACATACTGGTTGCCAAAAAACAAGATGCTGTAGGAACTCAACAGGTCAGGCGAATGGGCAGGCGACGTTTCAGGTAAGACCCTTCATCAGGACTGAAGGAGTAGAGGGGAGAGAGCCAGTATAAAGAAGTGAGGGAAAGGGCTGGGGCGAGAGCTGGCAGGTTACAGCTGGAGGAGGAGGTTGACTGGCAGATGGAATCAGGTACAGCAGGGAAGGGGAGAGATAGCAACAGAGACTGGGAGGAGTCAAAGGACTGCAAACGATGAGACCTGAGAAGGAAGGAAGGTTAAGGTTAAGGGAAGTGGGGAGGGCAGATGGGAACATTGGGGTTAGGGAACCCAGTAAGAAGAATGTGTGGGTGATGGACAGATGGAGGGGTTGGAGAATGGGAAAGAAACAGGGTTATGAGGATGGGAGGAAGTACAGAGATTAGAAAGAAGGGGGTGTGAGAGAAAACCTGGGAAGAATCAGGTAGTGAGAGAAAGGGACAGAGGATGAGCAGGTTATGTGAAATTGGAGAGTTCAGAGTTCTTGCTATTGGGTCGAAGACCACGTAGAAGAATAAAGTTTAGCTTTATTTGTAATATGTACATTGAAATATATAGTAAAATGTCACTGAGTCTGAGACGTACTAGGAGTAGCTCACAAGTGTTGCCATGCTTCCAATACCAACAGAGCATGCCCACATCTTACGAACCCTAATCTATGTGTCTTTGGAATGTGAGAGAAAACCAGAATACCCAGAGGAAATCCGAGCAGTAACGGGGAGAACGCACAAACTCCTTACAGACAGCAGCGGGAACTGAACCCAATCACTGGCACTGCGCTAAGCTAAACACTAAACTACTGGGCTGCCCATCTACTGGGATGATATGCCTCTAGTTCTTGAATCACAAACCCTGAGAGGAGATTCTGCACATTCAACCTTTCCATGCCTCTCCTGATTATATACACCACTATAAAATTACTCGTCCTTCTCCGACACTTCAGTGAACAAAGTCCAAACCTGTTCACCCCCTCTCCATAACTCAGTTCCTCAAATTCTGGCAACATCCTCATAAATCTCTTCACTCCTTCCATCTTAATTATAGAAAAATAGTTTTGTTTAATTTTCTACAACAATGGCTCTAAGAACATGAGACACCCATGAGCATTTTCAGTCTTAACTCTCACAGGAAATAGTTGATTAACAAGCATGGCAGGGTTAAATAATGAAATCCAGGAGATTTCTGCTCACCATAGTTGTTGGTAGGATAACGTTTCCGTAGTTTCTCGGTCAGCTTGGAGACTTTACTCCTGATTGGCTCATTTTTGAAGAATCCATTGTCTTGCATGGTCAGATCGTAATCCCCACTGCACTGGGAGACATCGTCATCCTCCTAAATTCAGGACGCAAAACAAAAGCAATCGTCAGATCAGTGAGTGTTTAAATGTAAGACTTCTAGCAATTGTCAAAATATATTCAAAACTTTAAGATGTTTAATGTAGTTTCATGTGACAAAATGGAACCTGTGTAATCCCGTAGTGTTTTGCTATAAGCTCAGTGTGTACATTTCAAGAAGCATATAACGTCCTGATTGATCACTGCTCATTGTGAACTATGGGGAGGTTGATAACTGCTGGCCTTGAGTAAAGCAGCTGTGAAGGAGATGACTCGCAGAACAGATAACAGCCAAAGAATAGACTGTAAACCACAGTAAAAAACAAACTTTGTTAGCTGTAAATCAGAAGCAACCTCCACCCATGAGGAGTGGAGGTAAAGTAAATGGAAATCTGAGATAAAAACAGATAATGCTGGAAACACATAACAGATCAGGCAGCATCTGTAGAGAGTACAACAGAGTTAGTACTTCATATCTGAGACTGTCAGAATAGGAAGGCATATTGCTGCTGAAGACCAAGGTACAATTTTTACCTCTTGCACGGTCTGTGCGGAATTTGCCTGTTTTCCCTGTGGCCATGAGGGCTCTCCACAGGTGCTATGGTTTCATCCCACATACGGGTCGATAGGTGTACAACTGAATATGCTGGGCATTCTAGGTTGGCGCTGGGAAGGGTGACGATACTTGCAGGCTGCCCCAAGCACATCCTTAGGTTGCGTTGGTTATAGAGCACTACAGGACAGAAGGCCCCTCAGCCCATCCAATCCATGCTGAACTATTACTCTGTTCAAACTCTGACCTACACCTGGACCATTGCCCTCCCATCCATGTATTTATCCAAACTTCTCTTAAATATTGAAATAGGACCCGAATCCATCACTTCTGCTGGCAGCTCATTCTACATTCTCACCACCCTCAGAGTGAATAACTTCTTCCTCATGTTCCTCATAAATATTTCACCTTTCACCCAAACCCATGACCTTTAGTTCTAGTTTCACCAAACCCCAGTGGAAAAAGCCCACTTACGAGGGGTGATTGATAAGTTTGTGGCCGAAAGTAGGAGGAGTCCATTTTAGAAAACCTAGCACATTTATTTTTCAACATAGTCCCCTCCTACACTTACACACTTAGTCCAGCGGCCATGGAACATACGGATGCCTTCTTTGTAGAAGTCGGCGTCTTGGACCTCCAGAAAGTGGTCCACAGCAGGGGTGATTGATAAGTTTGTGGCCTAAGGTAGAAGGAGATGAGTTTTGCAGCTCTCGTTACATGCACGTGCAGTTCAACTCTGAGTGATTATGCAGAAAGTTTGAAGTTAATAACTCATCTCCTTCTACCTTAGGCCACGAACTTATCAATCACCCCTGCTGTGGACCACTTTCTGGAGGTCTAAGACGCCGATTTCTACAAAGAAGGGATCCGTATGCTCCATGACCGCTGGATTAAGTGTGTAAATGTACATGGGGACTATGTTAAAAAATAAATGTGCTAGGTTTTCTAAAATTGACTCCTTCTACCTTAGGCCACGAACTTATCAATCACCCCTCGTATATTTACCCATCTATACCCCTCAATTTTGTATACCTCTATCAAATCTCCCATCATTTTCCCATGCTCTAGGGAATAAAGTCCTAACCTATTCAGACGTTCCCCATAACTGAGGTTCTGAAGTTCTGGTACCTCCTTGTAAATTTTCCTCTGGTTGTTAGCATAAACAATACATTTCACTGTATGCTTCGATGTACATGATAAATAAATGAATCTGAATCAGAAATTCTAGTGTTCACAATACAGTACTCTGCTACATTCCTGAATTGATCTTTCAATTTTTGACTTGAGGAGCAATGCTGGAAACTTAATGGTTTTTCCCCCTGGTTTCCAATGGGAAAGACAGGCGTCACCTGCAACAACAGCAAACTCCCACTGTAAGCCTCTAAACAATTCTCCAATCTACTCAAATGTTCTTTTTCTCCCCTTCCCAGGTTATGGGCATTGCTAATTATCGTCCCAGAGGAAGCAATTACGATCCAACCATAGTGGCAAGTGTGGAGTCAAATGTAACCCGCACCGGAGAAGGGCAACAGATTTTCTCCCCTGAAGAACATGAGAGCACCAAATTATAGACACAAGAGATTCTGCATACGCCGGAAACTCAGAGCAACATATACACACACACACACACACACACACACACACACACACACACACAAAGTGCCAGAGTAACTCAGCAGATCAAGTAGCATCTACAGAGAGGAATAAACAATGGACATTATGGGCCAAGATCCTTCATCCCTCCTGTAGTATGGCTGTCAGAATTGTGCGCAATATTCCAAATATAATCTTACACAGTTGAGCCAGGACCTAGTATACTCTATGCCTCCTTCATAACCTTTACACCTGTGCTGACATTTTCTGTGATCTTTGCACTTGTACACCAAGGGCCCCTAGTTCCTATTCCCTACAGCTTTACCATGTCTAACCCTTAATAGATCTCTAAAAACACATCTCCTCAAGCTTATTAGGATTAAACTCTATTTACCATTGTCCTGTCCAGCTTACCATCTAATCAATGTCATTCTTTGTGTCATCAGAAATAGTGGTTAGCATAATGCTTCGCAGCATTAGTGACCTAGGTTCAATTCCTGCTACTCCCTGTAAGAAGTTTGTACACGCTCCAATGACCACATGGGTTTCCTCCCACATTCCAAAGATGTACGGGTTAGGGATAGTAAGTTACAACGTACAACAGTGCAGCACAGAAACAGGCTCTTTGACCTACAATGTTGTGCCAATCCACTAAATCAGTAATCAAACAGACAACCTAACTATTCCCTCTGCCTACTCGGAATCCACACCCTTCCATTTTTCTCACATTCAAAGATTCAAATATTCAAAGCACATTTCTTATGAAAGAATAAATTATACACCTTGACATGTGTCTGTTTACAGACAGCCACAAAGCAAGAAACTTGAATAACCCAATTTAAAAAAAAACGAACTGCACAGACAAAGAGAGGAAAAAACCACACCGTGCATTCATGTGCCCACCTAAACGTCTCTTATAAGTATATAATGCATCTGCCTTTACCAGCTTTCCAGGCACCCACTACTGTGTAAAAAAAATTGCCTCTCACATCTCCTTTGAAATTACCCCCTCTCACCTTAAATACATGCCCCCTGATATTAGACATTTCAACCTTGGGAAGAACATACTGCCTTATCTGCTCTATCAATGCCTGTCATAATCTTATAAATCTCTACCAGATCGCCCCTCAGCCTCCACCGCTCCAGACAGCCTGTGTAAACTCTCAATATTGCACATACCCCCAATCCAGGTAGCATCCAAAACCCTCTTCTGCACCCCCTCCAAAGCCTCAACATCCTTCCTACAATGGGGAGACTGGAACTGTATGCAATACTCCAGATGCGGCCTAACTAGAGTTTTATAAAGCTGCAACACAACTTCCTGACTTTAGAGCTCAATGCCTCAACTAATAAAGGCAAGCATGCCATACGCCTTCTTATCCACCCTATTAACCTGTGTAGCCACTTTCAGAGAGCTATGAACTTGTACCCCAAGATACCTCAGCCCATTTACTTTATTAAAGAGTCTTGCCTTAAAATCTTAGTGGGCATGCTATGTTGGTGCCTGAAGCACGGCGACACTTGCAGGCTGCCCTCACCAGATCCTCAGAGCGGGTTGGTCATTGATGCAAATGGCACATATTACTGTATGCTTCAATGTACATATGACAAATAAAGCTACTATTACCATATCTTTAAAGGGAACCCTCCTCATCGACAATGCCACCAAATTTTGTGTCATCTGCAAACTTAATAACCATTCCTCCTACATTCACATCTGTGTTATTATATATATGTTGTTATGTATATAACCAACAGCAAGGATCTCAGCACTGATCCCTGGATGCATCATTATTTAATATTGGAACAATTCATTACAAAAACAAACTATTCAAAGCTTAAAATCCAAAGGGTTTTATTTTTTTGGACTCTGTGAAAACTGCTAGACATAGTCCAAGCTTTTTAAAAGTTTCTACAGACTGTTAACCACAAAGCGAGTCATGCAGTATTTCAGACAAGTAGCCTGGTTAAGTGTTTGCACACTCCTGACAGAGAGACTAGCACCAGAATTGTTTCGACTAACCAATGCAGTGGAAGGAACAACACACATTTTTTGTGGCTGGAAATGCACTGGGAACCCCCATCTCCCTGTCCAAATAAGAGCTAACAAGGTAAAATGAAATGCTTCTTGTTCTCCGGAGGCTTCCTTGGAAAAAATTTAAATTAACTCAGCAATGCCACAAGGCCAAAAGAAACAGACTGTACCCTCAGAGATCTTGTTAGGGTGTCTTGAGCACTAAAGTTAAGCCAGATCTACTGAGGGTCATCCAATAACTCATTGGATAAGGCAGGTAATCGGTTTAATACTGTCACATGTACCGGAATACAGAGAATATCCAGGGTGGGAGGGATTCTTGATTACACTGGGTGGCTCACAAGGCAGCAAGACATGTCGACCTTCTCAATGGAGGGGAGGCTAGTTTCTGTGTTTCTGTGATGTGCTCAGTTGTGTTGAAAACCCTCTGCAGTTTTCTTGTAGTCGCGGACACAGCAGTTATCATATCAAGCTTGATGCATCCGGATAGGATGCTTTCTATGATGGATCCCTAAGGGTCCTTGTCACATGTACTTCAAAATTTACAGTATCATTGCCCAACACTTTCAGGCCATAGGACTGGATATAGAAATGTGAACACATGAGATTCGGCAAATGCTCGAAATCTTGAACAACACATATAAAATGCTGGAGGAATTCAGCTAATCAGGCACCATCTATGGAATAAACAGCTGAGTTTCAGGCCGAGACTGGAGTCTAACTCTGATGAAGAGTCTTGGCCAAAACATTGACTGCTTATTCCCCTCTATAGATGCTGTCTGACTTGCGGAGCTCCTCCAACATTTTGTGGATACAGAATAGGCTTGGTGGAAAGAGGCAGGGGGTGGTGGTGGAGAGTTGCTTTTGAGATTGAAACATTGAGACCAGTGGTGTGTCGCAGAGAGCAGTGCTGGGACCCCAGTTTTTTTTTCCATGTATATTAACTAATTGGATGAAAATGTAAATAGCATATTTGGTAAGTTTGCTGACAGCAGCAAATTGGTGGTGTAGTAGAGAGTGAAGACGGCTGTCTAAGATTACAACAGGATCTAGATCAACTGGGAATGTCGGAGAGGAATGGCAGATAACTTAAACATGCCAAGTGATGCACTTTGGGCAATTAAACCAGGGCAGGACATATACAGTGAATGGAATGTGCTGGGGAAACACAGAAACCTCGGGATGTCATGTTACATACAGCTGTATAAGACGTTGGTCAGACTCCACCTAGAGTAGCAAATGGAGTTTTGGTCACCATTTTTTTTAAAGGATGGTGATGAAGCTCGGGTGGGTGCTGGGACTGGAGGGCAAGTTAAATATTGGGCTACAATTATTTTGCCTTGAATGAAGGAGGTTGATGAGTGATCTCACAGAGGTTCATAAAATCATGAATGGCATAGATAAAGTGAATGGGTAGAGTCTTCTTCCCAGGGCAGTGGAGTCTAAAAGCAGAGAACAGACAGCAGGTTTAAGTTGAAAAGGGAGAGAGTTAAAAGAGACCCGAGAGGCAAGTTGATCCACAAAGAGGAAAGTGGACAGAGGTTCCAGAGGAAGTAGTTGAGGCAAGTACAATTACGACTTTTAAAATACATTTAGACATAGGTATTTGGATAGAAGGATTTAGTGGGATAGGGGCTAAATGAAGGCAAATGGGACTAGCTTAGGTGGGCAACTTGGTTGGACTATGGAAGAGTTGGGTCAAAGGGCCCGTTTCCAGCTGGGAGACACTAACTTTTTTCTTGGGATAGTGTAAAATGGAATTTCTGCCAAAGACAATCCATCAATGTGAATCTACAACACCTGGATCTCCATTATTAACATAGGCATGTGTTTTGGATAGGGAGGAATTACTGAAGGTGCAGGAAGTGGATAACAGCCACCTTTCGACTACATAAACGCTGAACATACATTTATTGTTAATGAGGAGAGTTCTGGGGGAAAATGATGTCCTTAAATATTTATGTTCACTACCAGCATGAAATATATTCAAGCTGAGTGTAGTGAGGAGAAGGCACAGACCACCTGGTTTTCTGCCTAATAATGACCATCAGCATGAGGATAAAGGGAAAAGAGAAAGTAGGGTAGCAATTTAAAAGGGAAATTGTGGCAATATTCAGTAGGCTTAGAAACATAAAGCATAGAAGGAGACTCAAAAGCCCATCTTGCCCATGGCAACTAAAATGGCTATCTCAACTAGACATCCTGGTTGAAGAGAGGGAGAGACAATTAGCTTTACATCAACATTCAAAAGTTCAAAGTAAAATCTATTATCAGAGTACATACATGCCACCATACACAACCTTGAGATTCTTTTTCTGCAGGCATACTTAGCAAATCTATAGAACAGTAACTGTAAAGAGGATCAATGGAGAACAAATTGCAAATGTAAATATAAATAACGAGCATGAAATCACAGACAAAGAGTCCTTAAAGTGAGACCATCGGTTGTGGGAATGGGAACACCTGAAGTAGAATGAGTGTAGTGAAATGTGTCGTTTGTGCCAAATCAAATCAGCAAGGATCGTGCTGGGCAGCCTACAAGCGTCACCATGGTTTGGGCACCAATAAAGCCTTCCCACAACTTACTAACACTAACCATATGTCTTTGGAATATGGGAGGAAACTGAAGTAGCTACCTGGAGGAAACCCATAACATCATGAGGAAAACATACAAACTCCTTGCAGACGTCTGCGAGATTTGAATCCCGATTTTTCAATCTGATGCTGTTATGTTATTCGCTATGCTGCCGTCCTGCCTGTGAATAGGAGGCAAAGGTCGGCAGAATAGAAAGTGACTCACTGAAGGAACCACATCTTGCCCAGTTAGGGCCATGGCAAGGTACAGTAGCCACATTACCGGGGGCAGCTGGCGCAGTAGCATAACGGTTAGCACATCACTTTTCAGTGGGTTCAATTCCCACTGCTATCTTTAAGGAGTCTGTATGTTCCCTAGTGATCCCATGGGTTTCCTCCAGATCCTATGGTTTCCCCCCACATTCCAGAGGGTTAATGAGTTGTGGGCATGCAACGCTGGTATCATAAGGATGCCAACACCTGCAGGGTGCCCCCGGAAAAATGTTGCTGATTTGATTTGACACAAATGTCACATTCACTGCATGTTTCAATGTACATGTGACCAATTAAGTTAATCTTCTGTTGGAACGAAAACGGCATAGACACACAAACATTTTTCCCTTTCAGGGTTGTTTTGAAGACCCTGACCGGAGTTACATGCTGACTTCAGTTCTTTGCGGGAGTGGGACCCGCTCTTGGGGTTTCATGACTGGCTACTGTTAGACACACCAAGAGCGCAGCCTAAGAGCTTCGCTTGCCTTCGGAGGTCCAAGATTTCGTGGCTCTGGAGACAGGTGGATCAAAGGTTGGTGTCCCAGAAGGAGATCGGTGTATCGTGGGAGTCGGAAGACCTATGGCTGTGTGTCTAGACACCTGAGATCTTTGGGCACAGAGCTCGGGAAAAGCAACGCAACGGACTTTTAACATCATAAACCAGCAAGTTGTTTGTAATGTCTCCCCTCTCACTGTGAAACAGAGACACCTCTTTCTCCCTTATTAGGGGGAGAGAGAGCCTGTGGTATGTCAAATATCGGGTGAACGAGTAGTCTTTGGGGTACTGCAAGTCTGTGTCTTTGTTTTTGCTTTGCTGCACGCTTGAGTGCTCGGTGGTGGGTGCCGATGCGCTTTTGTTTTGCTGGTGGTGGGAGGGTGATTCTTGCTTGCTGCCGCTTATGCGCCGGGGGGGGGGGGAGCTGGCGAGGGACTTTGGTATTTCAACACTTACTCTGTCATTCATTCTTTGGGGGCACTGCTCTGTTTTTGTGGATGGTTGCAAAGAAAAAGCATTTCAGGATGTATACGGTATACATTTCTCTAACATTAAATGTACCTTTGAAACCTTGAAACCTTTGGACATTAGGATACACACATGTACATAGACAGAGGGGAGCACACAGACTGAGCAACAAAGAGAAAACACACACACACACAAACACACACACACAGAAGCAGAAATACAGACACGGTGACTTGTGTACACACATACAGTGCCTATAAAAATATTCATCCCCATGGAAGTTTTCATGTTTTATAACATTGAATCAACAGTGGATTTAACTTGGCTTTTTTTTGACACAGATCAACAGAAAAGGACTTTCGTGTCAAGGTGAAAACAGATCTCTACGAAGTAATGTAAATGAATTACAAATATAAAACACAAATAATTGATTGCATAAGTATTCACCCCCCCCCCCTTTAATATGACACACCAAATCATCACTGGTGCAGGCAATTGGTTTTAGAAGTTACATGATTTGTTAAAATGGAGATATGTTTTTGGAGACCTGTGTGCAGTCAAGGCATTTCAATTGATCATAGTAAGAATACACTTGTATCTGGAAGGTCCAACTGCTGGTGAGTCAGTATCCTGGCAAAAACTTTATCATCAAGACAAAAGAACAACCCAAGTAACTCACGAACAGGTTATAGAACATAGAACATAGAATAGTATAGCACAGTACAGGCCCTTTGGCCCACAATGTTGTGCCGACCCTCAAACCCTGCCTCCCATATAACCCCCAACCTTAAATTTCTCCATATACCTGTTATTGAAAAGCACAAGTCAGAAGATGGATAGAAGAAAATTTCCAAGTCACTGAATATCCCTTAGAGTACAGTTAAGTCAATCATCAACAAACGGAGAGAATATGGCACAGCCATTAATCTGCCTAGAGCAGGCTGTCCTCAAAAATTGTGTGACCATGCAGGAAGGGGACTAGTGAGAGAGGCCAGCAAAAGTCCTATGACAACTTTGGAGGAGTTACAAGCTTCACTGGCTAAGATAGGAGAGACTGCGCATACAACTGTTGCCCGGGTGCTTCACCAGTTACAGTTTTATGGGAGAGCGGCAAGGAGAAAGTCACTGTTGAAAAAAACTCACATGAAATCTCGGATAGAGTTTGCCAGAAGGCACGTGGGAGACGCTGAAGTCAGCTGGAAGAAGGTTCTATGGTCTGATGAAACCAAAATTGAGCTTTTTGGCCATCAGACTAAACGCTGTGTTTGGTGTAAGCCCAACACCGCACATCATCAAAAACACACCATCCCTACCATGAAGCATGGTGGTGGCTGCATCATGCTGTGGGGATGCTTCACTGCAGCAGGCTCCAAAAGGTTTGTGAAGGTAGAGGGTAAAACGAATGCAGCAAAATACAGGGAAATCCTGGAGGAAAACCTGATGCAGTCTGCAAGAGAACCGCAACTTGGAAGAAGACTTGTTTTGCAGCAAGACAGTAACCCCAAGCATAAGTCAAAGCTACACAGGAACGGCTTAAAAACAACAAAGTTAATGTCCTGGAGTGGCCAAGTCGGAGTCCAGACCTCAATCCAACCGAGAATTTGTGGCTGAACTTGCAAAGGGCTGTTCACTCACAATCTCCATATAATATGACAGATCTTGAGCAGTTTTGTAAAGAAGAATAGGGAAAAATTGCAGTGTCTAGATGTGCAAAGCTGACAGAGACTTATCCACACAGACTCAAGGCTGTAATTGCTGCCAAAGGTGCATCTACTAAATACTGACTTGAAGGAGGTGAACACTTATGCAATCAATTATTTTGTGATTTATATTTGTAATTAATTTAGATCACATTGTAGAGATCTGTTTTTACTTAAACACAAAAGCGTCATTTTGTTGATCAGTGTCAAAAAAAAAAGCTAAATTAAATCCACTGTGATTCAATACTGTAACACAATAAAACATAAAAACTGTTAAGGGGCGGTGAATACTTTTTATAGGCACCGTCCACTGGTATGGGTATGCATACAAAATTAACCTATCTTTCATTTGAATTCATTTTGGGCAGGAAGATTCCTGCATTTTGAACCATCCTCAGACTTGGCAACACTTCAATGCTGGAAAATTAAGCCACTCAGTCATTGATGCAGCAAGATTAGACCAGTGATTCACGACATACTTCGTTTGTTATTAGCCTGACCTGGGCACCCAATGGTTAGGCTTGGAATCTGTAGCAGTGTGAGCAGGATTTGTTCAAATTACCCATGTAAATATATTTTAATCCATACTGTAATCCTTTAATGAGCTTTCAAGTGTTTAAAATGTCAGTGGATTAGATTCATACGAACAATACCTCAATGAAAAGAAATTGATTGTAAAGCAGTTAGGATGAAGTATAAAATAAACACATGTTCACAGTGATTGACCATAAGACATTCAGTCCATCGAATCTGCTCCACTATTCTATCGTGACTGATTTATTCTCCAACTTCATTCTCCGACCTTCTCCCCATAACCTTTGATGCCCTTACTAAGCAAGAACCTATCAATCCCTGCTTTAAATATACCCATTGGCTTGGCCTCCATAGCTGTCTGTGGCAATGATTTACACCAGATTCACCACCCTTGTTTTGTTATAACTGATTGAGGTAGAGATTATCCTGTTGCAGCAGACAAGAGGGGCTGAATAGTCTTCCATTGCTTCTATGACTTACACTCCAGAAGTTAATCTCATGCATTCCTTGCTATAGGCTACCAACATCACTGAGCAGAAGTTAGTCTGTGGTTGCCTATTCTATACAGTGGGAGCTTCCCCAGCCCTATATGGCCAGCATAGCATAAGTGGTTTCATGAACTTCAATGGAACAAGGTTATAAGTTCAGTACAAACAACAGCCAATATGCATATATAAGACTAAGATCGTTGGTGAGCAACCTCACTGCCTGTCAAAGAGTCATAGCGTAATACAGCACACAGAAAGGCTCTTCAGACCAACTGGCCCTCACCAATCAAGATGTCCATCAAAGCATCCTCCAACAATGAAGACTGGGGCAGCAAATGTACGTTAAATCTTCACTTGTTGACAGCACTGGGTTGATTATGGACAGCAGTGATGAGCGAGGCATTAAGACCAGATGTTCCATGATTTAATTGATGATATGGGGGGAAAAAAGGAGACAGCACAAGTGGTTCTAAAGGTATGCCATGAAACCTCACCCCAACTTAATCACCACCATCTTCTGTACATAACTTACATACCTATCCACTGATGATCATGCAAGTGACTATAGTACAAGGTTCTCAATGAAGCAACAGGAAATGCGGTGTGAGGACAGTTCTGAGATTGTGCTTTAAAGGTTAAATGTTATAGGCGAAAGATGAAATGTTTAAGGGGAACTTGAGGGGCAACTTCTTCTCTCAGAGGGTGGTGAGAGTTCAACAAGCTGCCAGCAGAAGTGGTGATTGCAGGCTCAATTTTAACGTAAGAGAAATTTAGATAGGTACATGAATAGGAGGGGTATGGAGACCTGTGGGCTAGGTGCAGGTCGGGGGAACTAGGCAGAATAATTATTCAGCAGACTAGATGGACCGAAGGGCCTGTTTCTGTGTCGTTCAGTCCTATGACTCTATTTAAGCCCACATAACCTGACAAGAAACTGCAGGTTATTTTGATACGAAGTCTACAAGACTGACCTATTTTTTTCTAAAGGAAATGTCTATCTTCCTGCAAACACAAAAGTGACTTATTCTCCAGTAAAATCCTCTCACTCTTCAGTCAAACAAATGGCCCTGTGGCTTCATTCAATAGACTCAGATAGTGTTACAGTGATGTATTCTGAAAGTGGCTCAGTACTTTAAAATCCACACAAACAAGTTTCTACCCACAGCCGTGAAGGAAGCTACTGAACATTCAACATGATATTACTCACCGTAACCAGCAGCTGATGCTCCTTTTGAAATAAGCAGCAGAAAGGGGGAAAAAAAACAAGGAAATTTGAAAAATTAAACGTGGATTAAACCCAATACAGGTGTTCCCCGCTTTTCGATCGTTCGCTTTACGAAACCTCACTGTTATGAAAGACCTGTTTTCGCTAACAGAAGGTGTTTCCACTGTTACGAAAGAAGGCAGCGCGCGCCCCGAGCAGTCGCTCTCCCCCGGATTCGGAACAGCATTCTAGCCGGCATTGCTTAAACACGTGTCTCTGAGCATCCGTTTGCCTGATGAGTTCTAAGGTACTGTATCGGAAAAGCCTGAAAGAGCTCGTAAGGGTGTTACACTTAGCGTAAAACTAGACATAATTAAGCATTTCGATCATGGTGAACGAAGTAAGGACAAAGTGAGTTTGACTTGTGGAAGTTGACAAAGATGATGTTGAAGTGGTTTTGGCATCTCATGACTAAGAACTGATAGATGAAGAGCTGATGCAATTGAAAGAGGAAAGGATAACAATCGAAACCGAATGCAGCAGTGAACGGACCGAAAGGAACTGAACATGAAGCAACTGCGTGAGATTTTCGCTGCAATGATTGCAGAAAAGTACGACTTTAATTTTGAAAGGGTACGTCGGTTTAGGGCATAATTGCAAGATGGTTTGAGTCCTTACAAAGAACTGTATGATAGAAAAATGCGCGAGGCTAAGCAGTCAAGCAAGCCTTCCACATCAGCCACAGCAGACGACGAACCTCGACCTTCGACATCGAGGCCGGCAGACATAGAAGAAGATGAGCTGCCTGCCCTGATGGAAACAGACGATGATGAGATGACACTCCAGTGTCCCACCACCCCAACCCCCGGGCTGCGGACAGATACCCATCCGCGGAGAATGCAGCAGCAGCCAGGATGCACCCAGCACATCTTTAAGAAAAAAAGCTGAAATAAACAAGCTAATTACTTAGGTGCCGCCCGGTACGTAAATGTCGGCCCAGATCAGAGGCGACACAATCGGCAATCGTCTCTGATCTGGGCTGACATTTAAGTGCTGGGCGGCCACCTAATTAATTAGCTTGTTTGTTTCGGCTTTTTTCTTAAGGATGTGCTGTATGCGAACCGGCTACTACTGCATGCTTCGCAGATTGGTATCGGTCGCTGCCCGGAGGGTGGGGGCCACTGCACCACCCCAGCCTCCGACGACTCAGCCTAACACACCATCATCAGTGTGCTCGGTGTCTTCCCAATTCCCGTCAGTGATACTACACTGTACATACATTATTTCTACTTTATATCAACTGTGTATTTTTACGTGTTATTTGGTATGATTTGGCAGCTTCATAGCTTAAAGGTTACTGGAGAGCGCTTGCGCCGTGTTTTTGCCGAGAGCGCTTGTGTGAGATTTTCGCTACAGAGAACAGTGATTGTGGAAAAATATTTCTACTTTATATTGGCTGTGTATTCATCATATCATTCCTGCTTTTACTATATGTTACTGTTATTTTAGGTTTTATGTGTTATTTGGCATGATTTGGTACGTTATTTTTGGGTCTGCGAACGCTCACAAATTTTTCCCATATAAATTAATGGTAATTGCTTCCTCACTTTACGACATTCCAGCTTACGATTCGTTTCATAGGGATGCTCTACCTTTGGATGGCGGGGGAAACCTGTAGACTGTAGATTGATAAGATGTCAGTGGTTAGTATGCTGGAACTATGCCTAGGAGAGGTTACACCACAGCTTTAAGCATTGTGTACAGTTCTGATTACAAGGGTGGTGTGCAGTAGAGGGTACAGAGCAGATTTAAGAGGATCTTTTCCTGGAATGGAAAATATCAGCCAGGACTGGATAGGCTGGAGATGTTTCCTTTGGAACAAAGGAAGCCAAGGAGAGATTTAATGAAAGTATATAAAATCATGAAGTTCCTGGACAGAGTAAAGAGAGAAGAATGTCATTTCAAGGTTTTTATCGTACCTACCATACCCTGGCATGGTAGCCAGTATGGTATACTGCAATGGAAGATGATAGTGGAGCGGTGAATGTAATACTTTACAGCACTAGCGATCAGGGTTCAATTCCCACTGCTGTCTGTAAGAAGTCTGTACGTTCTCCCTAAGACCATGCGCATTACCTCTTTAGGAATAGGCAGCCACGGACTAACTTCTGCTCGGTGATGTTTGTAGACAATAGCAAGGCATACACGAAATTAACTTCAGGAACGTAAGACGTGGAAGTGAGGGGAGGCCATTTGGCCCCTCTTGCCTGCTGCAACAAGATGATCTGGCATCTTGTTTGACAGGAGGAATTTGGGGCAACACATCTCCACCTCAAGCAGTTATAATAAAACAAGGTTGTTAAACCAGCGGAATTCATTGCCACAGGTGGCTGTGGAGGCCAAGTCAATGGGTATATTTAAAGCAAAGTTGATAGGTTCTTGCTTAGTGAGGACATCGAAGGCAGGAGTACGGAGTTGACAGGAAAATAAATCAGCCATGATGAATAGTGGAGCAGACAAGTGGGTTTCCTCTTTGGGGTCTGGTTTCTTCTTACATTTCAAAGATGTAAAGGGCAGTAAGTTGCGGGCATGCAGTGATGCTGCCAGGAGCATGGCAACACTCATGGACTGCCCACAGCACATCCTTGGACTTATTACTCATACACGCAAACTGTATTTCGATGTTTTGCTGCACATGTGACAAATTATGCTAACCTTTATCTTTATTTCAACCACTTCTCTTGGCAGCTCGTTCTGCATACTCACCACCCTCTGTGTAAAGAAGTTTCCCCGCAGGTCCCTTTTAAACATCGCCCCTCTCATTTTGACCCTATGCCCTCTACTACCCCTTCCCAGGGAAAAAGGGTATGCATACATCCTATCCATGTTCCTCATGTTTTCATACACCTCTATAAGTTCAACCCTGTCCCCTAATAAAAGTCCCAGACTGCTCAACCTCTCCCTACGACTCAGATCTTTGAGGCTTTACAAGATTCTTACAAATCTTCTTTGCACTCTTACCATTTTAATGATGTCCTTCCTGCAACAAGACCAAGTTTGTATTCAATGCTCCAGGTGCAGCCTCACCAAAGTCTTGTGCAACTGCAACATAACATCCTAACTCCTACACTCAGTGCCCTCCTGACTAATGAAGGACAGTGTTACAAAAGGCTTCTTCGCCATCCTGCCTACCTGTGACTCTGAAAACCCTCTGTGCACAACTGTCCCCGAAGCTCTACCATTCGCTGTACAGATCCTACCCTGGCTTGACTAACAAAACTTTGTAGTTCTAGTAAACTGAGTACAATTATGTATTTTGTTTGTAGTTCTAGCCTCACCCAACCTGAGCAGGAAAAGTCTACTTGCATTTACCCTATCTATACCCCTCATGTCTACCTACAAACGCACTTTCTCTGCATTCTTTTATTGTTTCCCCTTGTACTACCTCAATACGCTGATGTGATGAAATGATCTATAGGAACAGTATTGCAAGACAAGCTATTCCCTGTACCTCGGTTCACGTGACAATAATAAACCAATTCCAAATAAATGCCAGACTACGTGGTAATTTGGACATTCCAAGAAAGAATGTTTCAAACTGTTCTTATACAAGAGCAGATTAAGCCCAAATGTACAGTACCTCCATCCAGAAGAAAAAGGGAACAGTTTAATTCAGAGCTCATAACCAGAAAGATAAACTGTGAAAGCCATTACAGAGACCCAAGAGAGACTGCAGATGCTGACAATCTCAACCAACACACGAAAAGTGTTTTGTCTGACATTGCCAACAGCTCAGACAGCATCTGTGGAGGCCAAAGAGCAGTACATGTTTTAGGTTGAGACCCTTCATAGGAAAGCCATCACACTACGATGGGGCATCCATGCCCTGTGTAAGATCATATCAGATCTATCCATGAGTTTGCCTAGAATGGGTGACAGACCTGATGACACCTTACCCCAATGTACAGTAACTTCGACGCAATGCAGCCTTTGTGCATCTCAATGTCCTACGATGGTAATCAACTGCAAATTAAATTGCAGGCTAGGGGCTGGCTGCTGCATCTCGCCCTGGTTTGCTCTCCCAGGTGTGGAATCTGCAAACTCTCTACGGTATGCAATCAAAATAAACCAAGAGCAGCCATGTCCTTTCACATAAACCAAAAGAAAAATCAAAAAGCAAATACCGGAAATTGCACATAAATGATTGTAGAGGACACAGAGCCAAATAAAACCAGACATGACACGCATACTTGGCGTAAAATTGGGCCTGAACATTTTATAGACTGAAATTGTGGTGTGTGAAATCAGTAACAAATGTGTTGACGTGCAGTTCCTTTGCCACTATTTCAAAACAAATTAGGGACCCATTTGTGTTCAATGCTTTTTGTTAAACTGTGAACAGAAGAGTTTCAACAAAATATGCACTGTTGCAATCATTTGATCATTAAATAATCCCCAGAACATCACTGGGAGTTAAATAACTAATCAGCAATCACTGAGTGGAGATGGAATGGTAAATGACTCCGGGGAATTACAAAGGACAGTGATGCAGTAAGGAGGATCAGTGCAAAGACAACTTTTCCAAGCTTTTTCAACAAGATGGAAAGGTCTTCTACCTCCTCCCATAAAGCAGAAGACACAAAAGCCCAGAAGCACACACCACCAAGATCACAAGACAGCCTCTATCTGATTGCTATAAGGCTACAGGTATTGATTTATTATTGTCACGTACACTAACATGCACTATGCTTGTCTTGCATAGTGATTATAACAATGAAAAATAAAGTGTAAAAGGAGTGCAGTGAAGGTAAATGATAAAATGAAAGATGACAGTGAAGAAGATTGTGAGGCCAAGAGTCCATTTTATCATACAAGAGGCCTGTTCAAGAGTCTCAATAAACGTCTACTCCCTCGGGAAGCTAAAGAAATTTGGCATGTTCTTACTGACTCTTATCAATGCACCATAGAAAGCATTCTGTCTGAATACCTAACAGCTTGATATGGCAACTGCTCTGCCCGTGACCACAGGAAAGTGAACCCAGCTCAGCACATTCACAGGAACCAGCATTCTTCTCCATACCCTGTCTATACTTCTTGCTGCCTCAGTAAAGCAGCCAGCATAATCAAAGACCCCCACCCCTCTCCCATTGGACAGAAACATGAAAGCAGGTATTATCAGGCTCAAGGAGCCTCCCCTTTCTGATGGGAGAGGGGTAAAGAGCCACAAGGAACTGTGAAAACGTGCCAAGCACCATAAGACACCATTAGAATCAACAAACGCACCAAAAGAATCAGCAAACTCATTCGTAAGGCCAGTAATGTTGTGGGGATGGAACTGGGCTCTCTGACAGTGGTGTCTGAAATGAGGATGCTGTCCAAGTTGCATGCCATCTTGGGCAATGTCTCCCATCCACTACATAATGTACTGGTTGGGCACAGGAGTATATTCAGCCAAAGACTCATTCCACCAAGATGCAACACAGAGCGTCATAGGAAGTCATTCCTGCCTATGGCCATCAAACTTTACAACTCCTCCCTTGGAGTTGTCACCCTGAGCCAATAGGCTGGTCCTGGACTTCTTTCCTGGCATAATTTACATATTACTATTTAATTATTTATGGTTTTATATTGCTATATTTATACTCTATTCTTGGTTGGGGCAACTGTAACGAAAATCAATTTCCCTCAGGATCAATATAAGTATGACTATGACTATAACTAGAAACATCCTTTCCATATCCACTCTATCCAGGCCTTTCAATATTTGATAGGCTTCACCAGGAACGTCATCTGATCCTTCACTATCCTGTTTTTAAACAAAATAATCTTTAGTCATCATAAAAAATTATTTACAAGATTAAACCATTCCGGGCCTTTCCATTCTTTACATACACGGTCAAAGCTTCCCATACTGCTCTAGCACTGCTGCCGCTCATGTGGCACTCCAGGGTTTTATATTAAATACTATAATAATTGAGAGGCTTCCTCCCCCAACCCAGCACTGTGGTGAAGCCTACACCGTGGTCCTTCCCCACCGAGAGCTCTGCAGCGAGGACACCAAGCTTCAGTGCATCCCTCAGCACATACTCCTGTAGCATGGAAATTGCCAGTCCGCAGCATTCCTCCACAGACATCTGGATGCGCTGGTAGACCAACAAGTTTCAGACAGACCAAAGAGTTTTTTTCACCGATTTGATGATCTGCCAGAGGCACTCGATGTTGGTCTCCAGCTGTGTCCATGGGAACAGCCTGTAGACCGGAGAGTCCTCTATCATACAGCTGTTGGGGATGAAACATGGTACAAGCCCTTTCAACCTTCTCCTCACCTTCTCAGCAAACCCACAGTCTGAAAAAAGGTGAGCTTCTGTCTCTTACCCACTATAGTAATCCCACAGGCAGCGGGTTGTGTGGATGATGCTCCAATAATGCTGCAAGGATCTGACAGGGAGGGTCCCTGTCAGCACCAGTCAGGTGAGGGTCTTGATGCCTGCTGCTTACAATGAGGCATTCTGTCAGATGGTCTGAACAGTCTGCCAGGGAAACTACCCCAGGGTGTCCAGTGAATCCTTCTCCTGCAGTCTCTGCAGGAAATTCCATGCTGACCACTGCCTGATGGCCTTGTGAGCCACCGGGAGTTTGATTCAATTCAAAGGAAGGGATGGAGTCAGTCAGCTCCACCAGGGTCAGTGGCTGGTCCAGACTCTCCTGTGTGATAGATAAGTTCTGGGAGGCTGTGTTACCTGTGGTCTTTCTATCATACAGAGTGGCATTGAAGGACCTACAGATCCTCAGTATATCTGTGTGTGAGGATGGCACCTTGCTGTCCTCTTCCTTAAAGCTGTGGATCACAGAGCTCCCTCTGTGAATCTTCCTGAAGAAAAAATGTGACTGGATCAGAAGATACTCATGGAGTATTCGGAGGCGAAGTGCTAGGTTTACTGGCTTTTCACATCTTTTAACTCTGTCTGGAGTTGACATAATTCCTTCTGACCCTGCCTTTCTTCTGAACACCTTTGCAGTTGAAAAACACCTTGCTGTTCTCCTTCATCACAACCCACCAGTGAACAGGGAATTAAAGAATGGTTCTCCATTCTGTGTATTCCTCTCTAGTTCATTAATGTTCTCTGAGGTCACCAACCCAACATTCAGCTTCCATGTCCCTCTGCCTGCTTTCTGGTCCTGTAGGTGGTCAGTGAAGAACACTGGTGTGACATCACTGTCCTGGTTGAAAAGGAGTAACCCACCTCCCAGCCATAGGTGTAGTCCTTCAAGTCCACACCACTTTTGAAATGTGGAGAGTGTTTCTGCCTCTCTCACCCTTCTAAACAGTGAGTTCCACACTTCCTTCATCCTTTGGGTCAGACTAATTTTCCTCCTTTCCCTGCTAATTTCTCCTTAACCACTTTGTGTTACACCTCTTCTTCTTGCTGTCAGGCACCCTCATTATTCTTACACACCTCAATTATGCCTCCCCTTAGCTTCCTCTGTTGCATAGACAATACCCCTGGCTTATGTAGTCTTTGCCCCAGGCTGAAATATTCCAGTCCTGGTGACATCCTCAAAAGCCTCTCACGTAGCCTCTCCAATTCATTCTCAACTTCATACAGTGGTGACTACAGCAGCAAGCAGTGTTCAAGCTGTGGCCTGAATATGGCCTCGATGCTTTTATAACCTTCTCACTCTGAAGCATTCGTCCCAATTTCGGAACATCCTGGGAGAATCTCGAACAAGGGAACGTAGTAAAAAGACAAAGGTCTGGTCCACTTAAAACAGAGGTGTGTCCAAATCTATGTCTCTGGGATCCTCCAGCCCAGAGAAGTATGGGAATTAGATTGTTAGAAACAACTAAAGTGAAGGCAGATTAATTTTTGAAAACTAAGCAACTACATAAAACCCTTAGTCAGACCACACAGCCAGAGTATTGGATTCGGTTCTGGTTACTCCATTACAGTAAGGATGTGGAGACTTTGGAGAGGGTAAGTTAAAGCATAACAGGATGCTGCCTGAATTAGAGGGCATGAGCTATAAGGAGAAGTTGGACAAACTTGATTGTTTTCCCTTGTGTTAGAGGCCAAGGGAAGACCTGATAGGGGCGTCTAAAATTATGAGAAGCATAGAGAGGGTGGAAAGTCAGAACCTTCTTCAGAGGACAAAAGTGTCAAACACCAGAGGACAAGCTTTTAAGGGCGAGGTGGAGGAGTTTACAGGCAATACGCGGGGAAGTTTTTTTTAAAAACTTACATAGTGGTTGGTGTCTGAAATGCATTATTGGAGTAGTAGTGGAAGCAGGAACCGTGGCAAAAAAAAGAGTTTCTGAACCCTTTGCAACTACCTGATTTTCTGTATTAATTGCGCATAAAATGTGGTCCGATCTTCATCTAAGTCACAATAATAAACAAGCACAATCTGCTGGCGCATGGCCAAGTGGTTAAGGCGTCGGTCTAGTGATCTGAAGGTCGCTAGTTCGAGCATCAGCTGAGGCAGCGTGTTGTGTCCTTGAGCAAGGCACTTAACCACACGCTGCTCTGCGACGGCACTGGTGCCAAGCTGTATCGGCCCTAATGCCGTCCCTTGGACAACATCGGTGGTGTGGAGAGGGGAGGCTTGCAGCATGGGCAATTGCCGGTCTTCCATACAACCCTGCCCAGGCCTGCGCCTTGGAAAACCTTCCAAGGTGCAAATCCACGGTCTTACGAGACTAACGGATGCCTAAACTAATAACACATAATTATACTTTGCACGTCTTTATTAAAAACATTGTTTAATCATTCACAGTCCAGGCTGGAAAAAGTATGTGAACCCTTGTATTAAATAACTGGTAGAACCTCCTTTAACAGCAATAACCTCCATCAAACATTCCCTGGAGCTACTGATCAGACTTGCATAACAGCGAGGAGGAATTTTAGACCATTCCTACATACAAAATTGTTTCAGTTCATCAATATTTCTGGAATGGCTTGCATGAACAGCCCTCTTCAGGTGATGTCACAGCATTTCAATTGGGTTAAGGTCTGGACTCAGGCTTGGTCTCCCTAACAGCACGGTGGATATATCTACACCTCAGGGACTGTACCAGTTCAAGAGGCAGCTCATCACCACCTTCTCAAGGACAACTGGGGATGGGCAATAAACACCCACATCTCATAAATGAATAAACAAAAGATACACCAATTTTCTTCTTTTTAAACCATTCTGCTGTTGATTTACTCTTGTGTTTCGGATCACTGTCTTGTTGCACTATCGAACTTCCATTAGTCTTCAGGTGACGGCCACTATTCCGACATTCTCCTGTAAAATGTCTTGATACAATTTTGAATTCATTGTTTCCTCAACGACTGCAAGCTGTCCAGGCCCTGAGGCAGCAAAGCAGCCCCAAACCATGATGCTCCTTCCACCACGCTTCACAGCTGGGATGAGGTTTTGGTGTTAGTGTGCATTTCTGCTAAAAAGTTCAACTTCTGTCTCATCTGTCCACAGAACATTGTCCCAGAAGCATTGTGGAACATCCAGGTCATCTTTTGAAAACCTGAGACATGCAGCAATGTTTTTTTTGGAGAGCAGTCCTTCCATGAACACCATTCTTGTTCAGTGTTTTTCTTATAGTGGACACATGAACAGAGGCCTTAGCGAGTTCTAGAGATTCTGCAGGTCTTTTGTCATTACCCTTGGGTTCTTTTTCATCTCCTTCAGCATTGCATGTTGTGCTCTTGGTGTGATCTTTACTGAAACACTCAAGTCTTTAGAAATGCTTCTGAATTGAATTGAATTGACTTTATTACTTATATCCTTCATATACATGAGGAGTAAAAAATCTTTACGTTATGTCTCCGTTCAAATGTGCAATGTGCAATTATAGTAACTTATAATAAATATTATGCACAACAGGGTAGTCAATATAACATTGAAATACAATTGCGTAAGCATTAAGTAAGCAGTCTCATGGCCTGGTGGAAGAAGCTGTCCCGGAGCCTGTTGGTCCTGGCTTTTATGCTGCAGTAGCAGCTGGAACAGTTTATGGTTGGGATGACTTAGGTCTCCAATGATCCTTCAGACCCTTTTTACACACCTGTCTTTGTAAATATCCTGAATAGTGGGAAGGTCACATCTACAGATGTGCTAGACTGTCCGCACCACTCTCTGTAGAATCCTGCGATTGAGGGAAGTACAGTTCCCATATTAGGCAGTGATGCAGCCAGTCAGGATGCTCTCAATTGTGCTCCTATAAAAAGTTCTTAGGATTTGGGGCCCGCACCAAACTTCTTCAACGGTCTGAGGTGAAAGAGGCACTGTTGTGCTTTTTTCACCACACAGCCTGTATGTACAGACCACGTGAGATTCTCAGTGATGTTTATGCCAAGAAACTTAAAGCTGTTCACCCTTTCAATCCCAGATCCATTGATGTCAATAGAGATTAGCCTGTCTCCATTCCTCCTGTAGTCCACAACCAGCTCCTTTGCTTTTGTGACGTTGAGGAAGAGGTTGTTTTCTTGACACCACTGTGTCAGGGTGATTACTTCCTCTCTGTAAGCTGCCTCATTATTATCTGAGATTAGGTCAATCAGTGTAGTGTCATCAGCAAATTTGGTTAGCAGATTGGAGCAGTGCGTGGCAACACAATCATGGGTATACAGAGAGTAAAGGAGGGGGCTAAGTACACAGCCCTGAGGGGCACCTGTGTTCAGAGTCAGAGGGGTGAAGGGTGAAGGGAGACCTGCCAGTGATCTGACAGGAAGTCCAGGATACAGCTATACAAGGCAGGGTGAAGGCCGAGGTCTCTGAGCGTCTTGTCGAGCCTGGAAGGAATTATGGTGTTGAAAGCTGAACACCATAACAAGAACAGCACTTTCACATCAGCATCCCTCTTCTCCAAATGTGCAAGGACGGTGTGTAGAGCTGTGGCTATTGCATCGTCTGTCGATCAGTTGTGTTGGTAGGTAAATTTTAGGGGGTCCAGTGTGGATGGCAGCAAGCTGCAGATGTAATCCTTGACCAGCCCCTCAAAGCATTTGCTTATTATTGAGGTGAATCCGACAGACTGCCAGTAGCTTTGTAGCTTTTTCCAGCTTCACGTATCTCTACAATTCTTCTTCTAAGGTCCTCTGAAAGTTATTTTGATCGCGACATGATGCACATGAACAGATCTTTCTTGAGAAGAGCAGGCTCTGTCAGTAATCTGACTTTGTGTGTTTTTTTAGGGCAGGGTACCTCGACAACCCACACCTCCAATCTCATCTCACTGATTGGAACAGTTGGTTTCAAATAGCTTTTGTAGAATGCATTACCCCAGAGGTTCACATACTTTTTTTGAACCTAGACTGTGATTGCTTAAATGGTGTAGTCAGTATTGACGAAAAGTTGTTCAATTGTTTGTGTGTTGTTAGTTTAGACAGATTGTGTTTGTCTATTCTTGTAACTTAACATTCAGATCAGACCACATTTTATGAGTAATTAATGCAGAAAACCAGGTAACTGCAAAGGGTTCACAAACTGTTTCTTGCAAGTGTAGTTTGGTGAAATTTAAGAGGCTTTTAAACAGACTGGCTCGATGCATGAATGGAGGGGTATAGATCATACACAGGAGGAGGATATTTAGCATAAATTCACATTAAGACCAGTCCCAAAAAGTGGGTTGAATGGCCTGTCTCCAATGCTGCACTGCACAGAAGTGTAGTGGCTAGTGTAACACTTCACAGTGGTGACAGAATTCAATTCACCACACTGCTTGGAAGGAGTTTCTACATTCTCCCATGGGTTTCCTCAGGTGCTCCAGGTTCCTCCCACATTCCAAACACGTACGGGTAAGTTGTGAGCATGTTATGTTGGTACTGGAAATATGGCAACACTTGTGAGCTGCCCCTTCACACCATTGGACTGTGTTAGTCGCTGACACAAATTTCACATATCACCGTCTGCTTTGATGCACATTGAACAAATAAAGTTAGTCTTTACCCGCAGTTCTATGTGTCATAGAATTGAGGGTGATGGGGAAGCAGCACATGGAGTTGAGGCCATCATAGATCAGCCATGGTTATAGAGAACAGTCAAGGCAGACTCAAGAGGCCTGGTGGCCTACTCCTGCTCCGATCTTCTGTGTCCTAATCATGACCTTTACGAAGACAGGTGCGACAGGCAGGAGCAGACAAGTCAAGTGACAAAGTCCTTTGCTTCAATTTTGTTTTTTAGCAAGGATGTTGGCCAGAACTCAAGGGACTGAGTTATGGAGAGAGGATGGAAGTTTTTTTTACCCTCAAAGCAGACGGAGAGATAGGGGTGCATAAAATTATGAGGAACATAGACAGAGTGAATGTGCACTGTTACCGAGTGTTGGGGGAATCAAGATTTAGAGGGCATAGGTTTAAGATGAGAGGGGAGAGATTTAACAGAATCTGAGGGGAAACTTTGTCATCCAAAAGGTGGTCAGTGTGGGCAGCATGGTAGTGTAGCAGTTAGCATAACACTATTCCCAGCTCCAGCAACCTGAGTACAATTCTGCCACTGTCTGTAAGAGTTTTGTACGTTCTCCTCATGGCCATGTGCCCTTCCTCCTGGTGCTCTGGTTTCCTCTCACATTCCAAAGACGTACGGGTTAGTAGGCTAATTGGTCAGACGGGTGTAATTGGGTGGCACAGGTTCACTGGTCCAGAACGGCCTATTACCGTGCTGTATCTCTAAATAAATACAAATAATTATATGGAATGAGCCACTAGAAGAAGTGTGTTGGGGCAGGTACAGTAAGAACATTTAAAAGGTACTTGGACAGCTACATGGATAGGAGAGGTTTCGAGAGTTGTGGGTCAAATACAGGCAAATGGGACCAGCTTAAATGGGAGTCTTGGTTGGCATGGACCAGTTGGGCCAAACAGCCTATTTCCATGCTGTGTGACTCTATGCCCAGCTCTAACTAGAGCTGGCAACTACTGGGTGTTATTGTAAAGAGGACGTGTATCAGCCAATGGACTGCCAGTAGCAGCCTCTGCAGAGGTTACTTATTGTATTGGGTCCTCTTCTACAGAAAGAATGCTCAAAAGCTCCTCAAACTGCAAATGTCCTCCAACACACATGCAACTTTTTAGGCAGACATTGGTATTGATCTATTATTGCCACATGCACCAAGATACAGTTAATCAATAGTACTGATACTCTCTGTAACTGGATCTTGGAGTTCTTGACAGAAAGACCCAAGTCAGTCCAAAATAGCAGCAGCATCTCAAGCTCCATCACACTGAGCACTTGTGTCCCCTAGGGTTGTGTGCTCAGCCCCAGGATGTTCACACTGCTGATTCACCTCAAACCGTACCATCAGCTTCACTATGATACAACAGCAGTCAGCCTCACCAGCAACAACGACAAGTTGGCATACAGACAGGCTTGTCAAATGGTGCGAGACGAGAACCTGAGCCTCAATGCAGCCAAAACAAAAGAGATCACTGTGGGGACTTCAGGAAGGCACACACTGACCGCTCTCCATTGCACATCAATGCCTCTGCCATGGAGAGAGTAAAGAACACAAAGCCCTTTGGCGTGCACATAACGGGCAATCTAACTAGATCAATAGCACCTCCTCACTCGTCAAGAAGGCACAGCAGCGCCTACACTTTCTGAGGAGATTGAGGTCTGCAAGGCTCCCCGCCCCCATTCTAACAACTTTCTACAGGAGCACTGAGAGTGTCCTGTCTGGCTGCATCAATGTGTGGTACAGAAGCTGCAAGGCATCAGAACGAAAACCCTACAGAGGACAGTAAAAACCACCGAAAAGATCATCAGGGTCTCCCTCCCCCTTTATCTGTGACATTTACCAGGCATTGCAGACGAAAGGCCCAAAACATTGTTGAGGATCCTTGCCACCCATTCCACAATCTCATTGTTCCACTACCATCAGGAAGGAGGTACAGAAGCATCAGGACTAGGACTGCCAGAGTGGGTAACAGCTTCCTAATGAATACTGGCAGTCCTAGATAGAGTGGGCATGGAGCAGATGCTTCTTAAAGTGAGGGAGTCTAGGACCAGAGGGCACAGCCTCAGAACAGAACTATGTCCCTTTAGAACAAAGATGAGGAGGAATTTCTTTAACTAGAGGGCGATAAATCTGTTTAATTTATTGCCACATCATTGGGGCAAATTTGAAGCAGAGGTTGATAGTTTCTTGATTAGTACAGTCAAAGGTTGTGGAGAGCAGACAGGAGAACGGGATTGAGAGGATAGTAAATCAGTTGTGACGGCAGAGAAGACTCGATGGGCCAAATGGCCTAATTCTGCTCCTGTGTCTTATGATTGCTACTGAACCCAATTCCTCATGCACACTCCATGGATACAGTGTTAGATCAAGTCAAGTCACTTTTTATTGTCATTTCAACCATAACTGCTGGTAAAAAATGAGACAATGTTTTTCCGGACCATGGTCTCCTGTACCCTAATAAAGTGGCCCCTCAGTGTATGCTCATTGCATTCTACTGCTGAAGCCCATTCACTTCGACGTGTTGTGTGTTCAGAGCTGCTGTTCTGCACACCAGTGTCGTACCGTGTGGGTATTTGAGATACTGTCACCTTCCAGTCAGTTTGAAGCAGCCTGGCCATTCTCATTTGACTTCTCTTATTAACAAGACACTTCCTCCCCACAAAACTGCTGCTCACTGGATGTTTTTTTGTTATTCGTGCCATTTTCTGTAAACTCTATGGACTACTGTGTGTGAAAATCCCAGAAGATCAGCACTTTGAGACACTCATATCACTCTGTCTCGCACCAACAATCATTCCACACACAAAAATCACTTAAATTACATTTCTTTCCCATTCTGATGTTTGGGTTGAACAACAATTGAATCTCTTGACCACACCTGCATGCTTTTATGCATTGAGTAGCAGCCACATGATTGGCTGATTAGATATTTGCATTAACAAGGTAAAAACATTTATCCAATGAAGTGGCCCACTGAGTCTATGTGAAGGAGGAATATATTCAAATAAAACCCAGTGTAAAATCTGAGTTTTTTTATTTGAACAGGAGACAGGAGAAGGTAATTAGTGCTGTTTGAGAACTGGGAATGCTATTTATTTTCAATAAGCCACATACTCCAAATACCTAAACAACAGGAATTCTGCAGATGCTGGAAATTCAAGCAACACACATAAAAGTTGCTGGTGAACGCAGCAGGCCAGGCAGCATCTGTAGGAAGAGGTGCAGTCGACGTTTCAGGCCGAGACCCTTCGTCAGGACTCCAAATACCTGTTTGTTCTTAAGTAGTGGAGCACACAACAAAATTATTTTTTTCCATAACAGCCATAATAAATAAAACATGGCTTGCACTTGCAGAATACCTTATCATATTAATACCTTCCAAGGCACAAATCCTCGGTCTCACGAGACTAACGGATGCCTATAAATATATCACAAACACACCTCAGACATGGCAAGGGACTTTGAAGTGCAGGGATTGTTATGTATGAGAAATCAGCAGCCAATTTCCACCCAGCAAAGCCACACATTCACCAAGATTGGTCAGTCACCTGGTGCTTGAGGTAATCTAGCTGAATAGGGAATAGTGGATGGGGCATTGACAGACTCCCCTGTTTGAAGGGGGAGTGTGGATGAAGTAAGAAGCTGGGAAGTCAGGTGGAAGAGGTAAAGGGCGGAAGAAGGAATCTGATAGGAGAGGAGAGAGGACAATGGAATTCAGGACATATATCTGATATAGATGTACTTTGGTAATAAGTTTACTCTGACTTTGACTATACATACGCAAAGATTTTGCAAAAGAAAAATTCTGCAATTAAGAAATAGAAACCAGTAAATAAGTAATACTGAGAACATGAGTTGTGGAGTCCTTGAAAGTGAGTCCATGGGTTGTGTTCAGTGTTGAGGTGAGTGAAGTTATCCATGCTGGCTTCGGGGCCTGATGGTTGAAGGGTAATAACTGTTTCTTGGTGGGGTGCGACCTAAAGCTCCTGTACCTCGTGCATGATGATAGATAACAAGAAGACAGCATGGTCTGGATGGTGGGGAGCTCTTTATGATTGATGCTGCTTTCTATGGCAGCACTCCCTGTAAATGTGCTCAATGGTGGGGAGGGCTTTGCCTGTGACCTAGGATTCATAGAGTTCAGTTACACAGCACAGAAACAAGCCCTTCAGCCCAACTGGTACATACTGACTAACATGCACCAAGCTAGTTCTTTTACCATCTGAAGATGAAAGAAATTAGCTTATCTTAAACACAAAATACTCCGCAGATGCTGGGATCAAAGCAACATTCACAACACGCTGGAGGAACTCAGCAGGTCGGGCAGCACCCTCCCCCCACCTTCTTTATAGGGCCTCTGCCCTTTCCCTCTACAGTCCTGACGAAGGGTTCCACCGCGAAACGTCGACTCATCGTTTCCACGGATGCTGCCCGACCTGCTGAGTTCCTCCAGTGTGTTGTGAGTGTTGAAAGAAATTAGCTTTATTTGTCGCACGAACATCAAAACATAAGTGAAACGCGTCACTTGCGTCAAATCGAATCAATCATGCCCATTACTTACTAACCCTAATCTGTACATTTTTAGAATGTGGAGGAAACAGGAGTACCTAGAGGAAGCCTACAGCATCACAGGATGAACATACAAACTCCTCACAGGACAGCGTTAGGATATCAAGCTCCGATCGGTAACCGCTGTTGCTGAAAAGCGAATGCACTAACTGCTATGTTACCATGACACCCTAAACACTCCCACTCCATGAACCCGCCCCAGCTACTTCCCCTGGCAACTCATTTAAGGATCAGCTTACTGGTGTGTTTGTGTGACATACAACAACATTCAACAATTACAAAGAATTAAGAATAATATAAAGTTAAAAGAACAGATATGGAATAAAATATGCATAAATACCAACATGCATTTACAACGTAAATAGCATTATAAAATGTGGTTTAAAGTATTTACAGATTGATCAGATTAACTGCCTGGGGGAAGAAGCTTTTAAGATGGTGTGAAGTTTTTGCTTAGAACACCACCCTTGATTTATTAAAAGTTGCCTCTCGAGTTCCTATTAAATCTTTCCACTCTCACCTTAAACCTAACAAGGTGGTGTGCTGTATCAAACAAATAGCTACGTTGGGATCCAGCCTGGGTCACTGGAACAGATGGGGGAGCAGCTCTACTCTCTGTGCCACTCCACCATCATTAAAAATAATCCCAGTCATGTGATTTAACCATTAGGAACAAGAATGAGAATTTTAATACACTGCTTTTGGCAGAGCTCTTGAAGAGAGTGTACACATACATATTCATATTCATACATAAGAATCTCTTGTGCATTACAGCATAGTACAGGTGCTTTGGCCCACAATGTTGTGCTGACCTTTTAACCTAATCTAAAATCAATCTAATCCTTCCCTCCTACATAACCCTCCACTTTTCTTTTATTTTATTTACTGAGTGGAACAAGCTGTAACAGCCTAACAAACCGCACTTCCCAGCAATCCACCTATTTAACCCTTGCCTGATCATAGGACAATTTGGAATGACCAATTAACCTACTAACCAGTATGTCTTTCGAATGTGGGAGGAGACTGGAGCACCCGGAGGAAACCCACACGTTCCCGGGGAAGAGAGTACAAACTCCTTACGGATGACGCTGGAAGTGAACTCCGAACTCAGACGTCCTGAGCTATAATAGTGTTGCACTAACCACCACCCCGGCAGGGTGTTCCATGCACTCACCACTTCGGGTAAAAAGCTTTCCTCTGACATCCTTATTATACTTTCCTCTAATCACATTAAAATTAAGCCCCCTCATGTATAGTAGATATTCATGTATATTATGTTTTGGCACAAATGACATTTTCACTGTATGTTTCAATGTACATGTGACAAATAAAGCTAATCTTTATTTAATGCAACACACACAAAATGCTGGAGGAACTCAGCAGGTCAGGCAGCATCTATAGAAAAGACTAAATAGTCAACGTTTCAGGCCAAGACTCTTCTTCAGAACTGAAGAAGGGTCCTTTTTATTGTTTCATCACTGATGACTCTACTGGTCCCTTCTCGACCGCATTATCTGTGTCAGTGTGAAACAAATGCAAGCTGCAGAGCTTTCAGTACCATGAAAACGCACGCCAGTAGCTTGCGAGGCACTGCAGACGAGCTCACTGCCAGTAATGTTCAACTCACCTCTATAGCATCCTTGAATTCGTCGTCCTGCTCCTGTTCCTGTTCCTCCAGATTTCCCGGGGTCACCTCCTGCAGAGAGTGATTGAAAGCAGCATTACTTTAAATAGAATGTTAATTTTGTAAAATAAATGTGGTTAGCCAGAGTAAAAAGCTGGCTACTGATGAGGAATTCAAAGTGCAGGATCAGCAGCCCCTCCATAACTGTGCATATCATGCTGAGTCAGAGGGATGAGGTTTTAAGACCTACACAAAATCTTGGCTGATACTCCTGTTCCCCACTGCAACCATGTTTTATTGCCAGACGTTGTATCTGCTCTCTCTCAGGCAGACCTGAAAACGTCCCACTACTCCATTTTGTCCAGTTGGAGAGTTGCCCAGGTGTGTGCAACAAAACATAGGGCAAAAACAGCTTCTCAACCTGGAGCTGTCAGAGTCCTACAGCAGGTAAACAGTCTCTTTGGCCCAAACCCACCCCTGCCTGCCAAGATGTATATCTGCACTAGTCTCATTTCCCCTCCTGTAGCCCACATAAGACCATAAGACATAAGAGCAGAATTAGGCCATCTGGCCCATCGAGTCTGCTCCGCCATTCAATCAGGCCTGAGCCTTTTTTTCTCTCCTCCTCAACCCCAGTTTCCGGCCTTCTCCCCGTAACCTTTGATGCCATGTCCAATCAAGAAACTTATCATCTCTGCCTTAAATACACCCAATGACCTGGCCTCCACAGCTGCATGTAGCAACAAATTCCACAAATTCACCACCCTTTGGCTAAAGAATTTCTCCCCATCTCTGTTTTGAAGGGGCGTCTTTCTATCCTGAGGCTGTGCCCTCTTGTATTAGACTCTGCCACCATGGGAAACATCCTTTCCACATTTACTCTATCTAGGCCTTTCAATATTCGAAAGGTTTCAATGAGATCCCCCCGATCCTTCAGAATTCCAGCAAGTACAGACCCAGAGCCATCAAATGTTCCTCGTATGATAACCCTTTCATTCCTGGAATCATCCTTGTGAACCTCCTCTGGACCCTCTTCAATGCCAGCACACCTTTTCTGAGATGAGGGGCCCAAAACTGTTTACAATACTCAAGGTGAGGCCTCGCCAGTGCCTTATAAAGCTTCAGAATGACATCCTTGTTCTTGTATTCTAGACCTCTTAAAATGAATGCTAACATGGCATGTGCCTTCCACACCACCGACTCAACCTGCAAGTTAACCTTTAGGGTGTTCTGCATAAGGACTCCCAAGTCCCTTTGCACCTCAAATTTTTGGATTTTCTCCCCATTTAGAAAATAGTCCGCACATTTATTTCTACTACCAAAGTGCATGACCATGCATTTTCCAACATTTTATTTCATTTGCCACTTTCTTGCCTATTCTACTAATCTATCTAAGTCCTTCGGCATCCTACCTGTTTCCCCAACACTACCTGCCCCTCCACCAATCTTGGTATTGACTGCAAACTTGGCAACAAAGCCATTTATTCCATCATCTAAATCATTTATATACAGCATAAAAAGAAGCGGTTCCAAAACCGACCCCTGTGGACCACCACTAGTCACTGGCAGCCAACCAGAAAAGGATCCTTTTATTCCCACTCACTGCCTCCTACCAATCAACCAATGCTCTAACCATGTTAGTAACTTTCCTGTAATACCATGGGCTCTTAACTTGGTAAGCAGCCTCATGTGTGGCACCTTGTCAAAAACATACTGAAAGTCCAAATATACAACATCCACAGCATCCCCTTTATCTATTCTACTTGTAATCTCCTCAAAGAATTCCAACAGGTTTGTCAGGCAGGATTTTCCCTGAAGGAAATCATGCTGACTTTGTACTACCTTGTCATGTGTCGCCAAGTACTCCATCACCTCGTCCTTAACAATTGACCCTAACATCTTCCCAACCACTGAGGTCAGGCTTACTGGTCTATAATTTCCTTTCTACTGCCTTCCTCCTTTCTTAAATTTGCAAATTTCCAGTCCTCTGGCACAATGCCAGAGTCCAATGATTTTTGAAAGATCATTTCTATTGCCTCCACAATCTCTAACGCTACCTCTTTCAGAACACTAGGGTGCAGTTCATCTGGTCTGGGTGACTTGCGTACCTTTAAGTCTTTTAGCTTTTTGAGCACCTTCTCTCGCGTAATAGTAACTGCATCCACTTCTCTTTCTTCACACACTACAATATCAGGCACACTTGCTAGTGTTTTCCACAGTGAAGACTGATACAATATACTCATTTAGTTCATCAGCCATCTCGTTGTCCCCCATTATTATCTCTCCTGCCTCATTTTCTAGCAGTACTATGTCCACTCTCATTTCTCTTTTATTTTTAACATATTTGAAAAAACTTTTACTATCCACTTCGATATTATTTGCTAGCTTGCTTTTATATTTCATCTTTTCCCTTCTAATGATTTTTAGTTGCTCTCTGTACGTTTTTAAAAACTTCCCAGTCCTCTATTTTCCCACTAATATTTGCTTTGTTGTATACCCTTTCTTTTGCTTTTACAATATCTCTGACTTCCCTTGTCAGCCATGGTTGTACTATTTTACTATTTGAGTATTTCTTCATTTTTGGAATACACATGTCCTGCACCTTCCTCATTCTTCCCCAGAAACGCATGCCATTGCTGCTCTGCTGACGTGTCTGCCAGCAGCTCCTTCCAATTTGCTTTGGCCAAATCCTCTCTCATACCACTGTAATTTCCCTTACTCCACTGAAATACTGCTACATCAGACTTTACTTTCTCCCTATCAAATTTCAAGTTGAACTCGATCATATTGTGATAACTGGTTTCTAAGGGTTCTTTTACCTTGAGCTCCCTAATCGCCTCCAGTTCATTACATAACACCCAATCCAGAGCAGATGAACTGCACCCAATCCAGTATAGCTGATCCCCTAGTAGGCTCAATGACAACTGCTCTAAAAGGTCATCTCTTAGGCATTCAACAAACTCACTCCCAAGCTCCATTACCAACCTGATTTTCCCAATCGACCTACACGTTAAAATCTCTCATGACTACCATAATATTGCCCTTTTAACTCATCTTTTCTATTTCCTGTTGTAATCTGTGGTCCACCTCCCAGCCACTGTTGGGAGGCTTGTATATAACTGGCATCAACGTCTTTTTACCCTTGCAGTTTCTTACCTCAACCCACAAGGATTCAACATCTTCCGATCCTATGTCACATCTTTCTCGTGATTTGATGCCTTTTTTTTACCAGTAAAGCCACACCACCCCCTCTGCCTGCCTCCTATCCCTCCGATATAACATGTAACCTTGGACATTCAGCTCCCAACAACAACCATCCTTCAGCCACGATTCGTTGATGGCCACAACATCATACCTGGCAATCTGTAACAGTGCAACAGGATCATCCACCTTATTTCTTATACTACACACATTTAGATACAACACCTTGAGTACCGTATTTGCTACCCTTTCTGATTCTGAATCCCTAATGTTTTGATACTCAGCCTGCTGGCTGCAACTAAATCCCATCACCTGCCTGCCCTTCCTGATGATCTGACTGCACGCTATCTTTAGTTCTTTTACCATCCATCCTATCCTGAGACCCTTCACTCTGGTTCCCACACCCCTGTCAAATTTGTTAAAACCCTCCCAAAAGACTTATAAGATACGGATGCATGGAGTCGGAGGAAGTGTATTGGCATGGATAGTGGATTGGTTAACCAATAGAAGGCAGAGAGTTGGTATAAATGGGTGTTTCTCCGGTTGGCAGTCAGTGGTGAGTGGGGTGCCACAGGGGTCGGTGCTGGGCCCGCAGCTGTTTACCATTTACATTGATGATTTGGAAGAGGGACTGAGTGCAGCGTAGCAAAGTTTGCTGATGACACTAAAATGAGTGGAAAAGCAAATTGTATAGAGGATGTGGAGCATCTGCAGAGGGATATAGATAGGTTAAGTAAGTGGGCCAAGGTCTGGCAGATGGAATACAACGTTGGTAAATGCTAGATCATCCACTTTGGAAGGAATAATAGAAGAGCAGATTATTATTTAAATGGTGAATGATTGCAGCATGCTGTTGTGCAGAGGGACTTGGGAGTGCTTGTTCATGAATCACAAAAAGTTGGCTTGCAGGTACAACAGGTTATTAAGAAGGCAAACGGAATGTTGGCCTTCATTGCTAGAAGGATTGAATTCAAGAGCAGGGAGGTCATGCTGCAACTATACAGGGTACTGGTGAGGCCGCACCTGGAGTACTGTGTGCAGTTCTGGTCTCCATACTTGAGGAAGGATATACTGGCTTTGGAGGCAGTGCAGAGGAGGGTCACCAGGTTGATTCCAGGGATGAAGGGGTTAACCTATGAGGAGAGATTGTCACCTGGGACTATATTCTCTGGAGTTCAGAAGAACGAGAGGGGATCCTATAGAAACATACAAAATTTTGTAAGGGATAGATAAGATAGAAGTAGGAAAGTTGTTTTCACTGGTAGGTGAGACTAGAACTAGGGGAGATTGCCTCAAGATTCAGGGGAGAAGATTTAGGACGGAGATGAGGAGAAACTATTTTTCCCAGAGAGTGGTGAATCTGCGGAATTCTCTGCCCAGGGAAGCAGTTGAGGCTTCTTCACTAAATCTATTGAAGAAACAAGTTTTTACATAGTAAGGAAATTAAGAGTTATGGGGAAAAGGCAGGTAGATGGAGCTCAGTTTACGGACTGATCAGCGATGATCTTACTGAATGGCAGGGCAGGCTTGTTGGGCTGGATGGCCTACTCCTGCTCCTATTTTTTATGTTCTTATGTTATGTAGAAAATATTTGTAAGTAAAAGCCAGTAGATTTCTGTTGGAATAGAACCTAATCATCAAATAGGAATGTTTATGAATGTGATAAGTCAAGAGAGAGAACTTTTTCATGTCAATAGTCAAGGTGTAGTGAAGAATCTGGCAACTGAATGCTTGTTTTGGAATGAGTTTCTCAATTTTGCATGATGTTTCAACATTTTTGAGCATGTGGATATGTACGTAGAAGGTCAGTTATCAAATCTTGGGGAAAGGGGAGGACAAAAGTGGGGACTTTTAACCTTAAAAGCAAAAACAGGAGACCTGTAGAACTCTCCAGATCTTAGCACCATGTTGGAAAGAGGAAAAGTGATTTCAAAGAGTGGTGTTGGTGGGTGGGAGAGGATGGCATTGTGAATAAATTATTGCAGTGAGATGGTCTCTGCTGAGTGTTTTCTCAAGGAACCAGCTAGAAGAAAGGATGACTTTGCTTTTCTCTTGTTTGCAGCCTCCAAATGACCCACACAAAATATCTCATGATGACCTCGTGCTGAACCTGAGGTCTGTTCTTACCACTACGCCTCGGTTTGCAGAGGTAATTCCAGAATTCTCTTCCCTTTGCTCTGATGCATTTCTTCTAAGGAGACGTAAACATTGGTAACCAGCATCTGAACTCCTCAACTACTTCGATGACTTTACCTTTTATTGGTATTGTACAGCATAGAAGGATTTTCTGGCCAATGTGCCTGTGTTAGCCCTTTTATAATTACACAATAGTACTATTCCTAAGGTCTTTCACTACCCGCTGTAGGCGTTCTTATCAATTATTTATAAAATACCTTTTTGAAGTTGATCTTCATGGGAGAGTTTGTCATCGAAATGTTGGTTATAATCGACACCTACAGCAGTATGCAAAAGTTTGGGCACTCAGGTCAAAATTTCTGTTACTGTAAATAGCTAAGCGAGTAAAAGATGAACTCATTTCCAAAAGGCATTAAGTTAAAGATGACACATTTCTTTAATATTTTAAGCAAGAAAACTTTTTTATTTCCATCTTTTACAGTTTCAAAATAACAAAAAAGGAAAAGTTTGGGCACCCTGCATGGTCAGTACTTAGTAACACCCCCTTTGGCAGTATCACAGCTTGTAAACGCTTTCTGTAGCCAGCTAAGAGTCTTTCAATTCTTGTTTGGGGGATTTTCATCTATTCTTCCTTGCAAAAGGCTTCTAGTTCTGTGGGATTCTTGGGCTGTCTTGCATGCACTGCTCTTTTGAGGTCTATCCACAGATTTTCGATGATATTTAGGTCAGGGGACTGTGAGGGCCATGGCAAAACCTTCAGCTTGCGCCTCTTGAGGTAGTCCATTGTGGATTTTAAGGTGTGTTTAGGATCATTATCCTGTTGTAGAAGCCATCCTCTTTTCATCTTCAGCTTTTTTACAGATGGTGTGATGTTTGCTTCCAGAATTTGCTGGTATTTAATTGAATTCATTCTTCCCTCTACCAGTGAAATGTTCCCCGTGCCACTGGCTGCAACACAAGCCCAAAGCATGATCGATCCACCCCTGTGCTTAACAGTTGGACAGGTGTTCTTTTCATGAAATTCTGCACCCTTTTTTCTCCAAACATATCTTTGTTCATTGCGCCCAGAAAGTTCTATTTTAACTTCATCAGTCCACAGGACTTGTTTCCAAAATGCATCAGGCTTGTTTAGATGTTCCTTTGCAAACTTCTGATGCTGAATTGTGTGGTGAGGACGCAGGAAAGGTTTTCTTCTGATGACTCTTCCATGAAGGTCATATTTGTGCAGGTGTCGCTGCACAGTAGAACAGTGCACCACCTCTCCAGAGTCTGCTAAATCTTCCTGAAGGTCTTTTGCAGTCAAACTGGAGTTTTGATTTGCCTTTCTAGCAATCCTACAAGCAGTTCTCTCAGAAAGTTTTTTTGGTCTTCCAGACCTCAACTTGACCTCCACTGTTCCTGTTAACTGCCATTTCTTAATTACATTATGAACTAAGGAAACGGCTACCTGAAAATGCTTTGCTATCTTCTTATAGCCTTCTCCTGCTTTGTGGGCATCATTTATTTTAATTTTCAGAGTGCTAGGCAGCTGCTTAGAGGAGCCTATGGCTGCTGATTGTTGGGACAAGGTTTGAGGAGTCAGGGTATTTATAAAGCTTTGAAATTTGCATAACCTGGCCTTTCCTAACAATGATTGTGAACAAGCCATAGCTCTAACAAGCTAATTAAGGTCTGACACCTTGGTAAAAGTTATCTGAGAGCTCAAATCTCTTGGGGTGCCCAAACTTTTGCAAGGTGCTCCCTTCCTTTTTTTCACTCTAAAATTGTACAAAACAAAAATAATACACTAATCTTGTTTAAAATGTTGAAAAGAATGTTTCATTTTTAACTTTATGACTTTTGGACATCAGTTCATCTTCTACTCACTTAACTATTTACAGTAACAGAAATTTTGACCAGGAGTGCCCAAACTTTTGCATGCCACTGAATACCTGGCTGGAAGCCCGAGAAGAGTTTATTCATCATACAATGTGTTGTTTGTGTCAGTGACCAACATTGACACATGTTGTGCTGGGGTAGCCCACAAGTACTGTCTTGCTTCCAGCATCAATATAGCATGCCCACAACTTACAAACCTGTTTGGATTGTGGGAGGAAATGAAGAAACCATAGCAGCAAGAGAAAACCCACACGGTCAGGGGGAGAGCATACAAACTCCTTACAGACAGTGGTCTGACAGACAGGAGATGAGTTATACAGCTCTCGTTATGTGCACGTCCAGTTCAACTCTCTGAGTGGTTATGCAGAAAGTTTGAAGTTAATAACTCATCTCCTTCTACCTTAGGCCACGAACTTATCAATCATCCCTGCTGTGGACCACTTTCTGGAGGTCCAAGACACTGACTTCTACAAAGAAGGGATCTGTATGCTCCATGACCACTGGACTAAGTGTGTAAATGTAGGAGGGGACTATGCTGAAAAATACATGTGCTAGGTTTTCTAAAAATTTACTCCTTCTACCTTAAGCCACGAACATATCAATCACCCCTCGTATGAAAGGAAAAGGGGTTTGCAGGAAACACAAGATGGAAAGATAAGAGAACCTTAGATGTCCAGAGGGCTGATGAATTCAGTCAAGAAAAAAAAGGAAAAGTATATAAAGCTACAAAAGTTAGGATCAAACAAAGCATAATGAGGAGTATAAAGAAGCCAGAAAATAACTAAAGAAGGGAATTAGGAAAGCCAGGAGGGGCCAGGAAAAGTCATTGGCAAGTAGGATTAGGGTGAATCCCAAGGCATTCTACACATACATCAACAACAAGACGATAACTGGTTAGAGAGTGGGACCATTCAAGGATAAAAGGGCGGGGGGGTGAACATTTGTTTGGATGGACAGAATGTGAGTGAGGTACTAAATGAGTACTGTGCTTCAGTACTTACCAAGGGAAAGGATATGGAGGACCAGGAGATCAGTGCTGAGTGTATAAACATACTAGGGCATTTAGAGGTCAAGGAGGGGTAAGTGTTGGGCCTCCTAATGAGTATTAAGGTAGATAAGACCCCAGGGCCTGATGACATTTACCTCAGGTTATTGAAGGAGGCAAGAGACAAAATTGCTGGTCCCTTGACTAGTATCTTCACGTCCTCTATAATCACAGGTGAGGTCCCAAAGGACTGACAAGTGGCTAAAGTTATACCTCTATTTAAGAAGGGAACAAAGGAAAATCCTGGGAACTATAGATCGGTGAGTCTCACCTCAGTTGTAGGGAAATTGCTGGAGAAAATTCTTTGGGGTAGAATACATGAATATTTGAAAATCCATGCCCTAATTAGGGAGAGACAGCACGGCTTTGTGCGTAGCAGGTCACGCCTTACCAACTTGATTGAGTTTTTTGACAAGGTGACGAAAGAGGTTGATGAGGGTAGGGTAGTGGATACTGTTGGCATGTATTTTAGTAAGACATTTGACAAAGTCCCTCATGGGAGGCTAATCAAGAAGATTAAGATGCATGAGGGTCCACGGTGAATTGGCTGTTTGGATTCAGAACTGGCTTGTACATAGAAGGGAGGGTAGTAAACTCATTCGAGTTGGAGGTCGGTAATTAGCAGCGGTCCACAGGGATCTGTGCTAGAACTTCTGCTGTTGGTGATGTACATAACTGACCTGGATGAAAATGTAGATGGGTGGATTAGTAAATTTGCGGATGATACCAAGATTGGTGGATTTGTGAATTGTGTAGAAGACTGGCAAAGAACACAGCACGATATAGATCAGTTGCAGATATGGGCAGAGAAATAGAAGAAGGAGTTGAACCCAGATAAATGTGAGGTGTTGAACCTTGGCAGGGCAAATGCAAGGAGATGGTACACTGTTATGAGCATGACCCTTAACAGTGCTACTGAGCAGGTGGATCTTGAGATCAAAGTTCATAGCTCCTTGAAAGTGGCTACACAGGTCAATAAGGTGGTTAAGAAGGCTTGTGAAATGCTTGCTTTTATTAGTCGAGGTAATGAGTTCAAAAGTCAAGAGGTTATGTTGCAGCTTCATAAAACTCTGGTTTGGCCACATCTGGAGTATTGCATACAGTTCTGGTCGCCTCACCACAGGAAGGACGTTGAGTCTTCGGAGAGGGTGCAGAAGAGGTTTACCAGAATGCTGCCTGGTTTAGAGGCCATGTGCTATCATGGGAGGCTGGATAAAAACTTGGGTTGCTTTCTCTGGAATGCCAGAGGCTGAGGGGAGATCTGATAGAGGTTTATAAGATTATGAGAGGCATAGATAGACTGGACAGAGCGTATCCATATCCCAGGGTTGAAATGTCAAATACCAGAGGGCATGCATTGAAGATGGGGGGTCGGGGTTCAAGGGGGATGTGAGCAGTAAGATTTTTACTCAGAGAGTGTGGATGCCTGGAATGTGCTGGCTGGTATGGTGGGAGAGGCAAATCAAATACATTAGAGGCTTTTAAGAGATGTTTGGATAGGCACTTAGATTTTAAGGAAGATGGAGGGATATGGATGGCGTTGGTAGAAGGGATTAATGTTTGGGCGTCTTAGATCTGCTTTTTAGCTGGTTTAGCACAATGTTGTTGGCTAAATGGCCTGTTTCTGTGCTGTAGTCTTCTATGTTCTATAACAGTCTCAGCCTATTCAGTCTCTGCCGGAGCCCTCCAGCCCCAGTAACATTGTTGTGATTCCTTTCTGCACCACTTTAATGACACCATTAACCGAGTGACCAAAATTGTGCACAACTCTCCAGGAAAGGTCTCTGCAAAGTTATACACAAATCCGACATTAATCTCAATTTTTAAAAAATTCTCCCCCTTGAACTCTCAACCAAGAAGTTGGGAGATTGCTGTGCACAAAATCAGCTCATTTGATTGACTACTATGCATTTGGACACCCAGGGGTTACTATCACTGACATATGTCGTGAAATGTGTTGTTTTATGGCAAGAGTACATTGTAATATATAAAGTATACTATAAATTACAATATGAAATATATATAAAAAACATTAAGCAGCATTTCTCAACTCCAATTTTGACTAGAAAGGATGTAATGTTAATGATATTTCCATCTCATCACTTCATACTTTTCTCTGTTGCCTTATCTGTCTAGTCAATAAACCTTGTCCTCGCTACATAATTGATTACTATCCTCCTGTTTGCCAAACCTCCGAAGCACGTCATCTGCAAATCTTCAAATTCCAGCTGTACACTCCTCTGCAAGGCATTAGTGTAGATCAGAAAGCACAACGGTACTAACACTGACCCTAGAGAAACACCAGTATCTACCACCTTGCAGTCTAGGAAACAACCATTAACTGCCTCCATAGATGTTGCCTGACCTACTGAGTTCCTCCAGCAACACACAAAATGCCAGAGGAATTCAGGCAGCAATCAGGAGGGTGAAGGGTCTCAACCCAAAACATTAACCTTCCATTTCCTTCCGCAGGTGTTGCCTGACCAGCTGACTCCCCCATAGCTTTTTATGTTGCTCCAGATTTCCAGCGTCTGCTACCTGTTGTGTCTCCCACCTACAAACTCCAATTCCAGAAAAGTTGGGACATTTTCCAAAATGCAATAAAAACAAAAATCTGTGATATGTTAATTCACGTGAACCTTTATTTAACTGACAAAAGTACAAAGAAAAGATTTTCAATAGTTTTACTGACCAACTTAATTGTATTTTGTAAATATTCACAAATTTAGAATATGATGGCTGCAACACACTCAACAAAAATTGGGACAGAGTTAAAATAAGATTGAAAAGTGCACAGAATATTCAAGTAACACCGGTTTGGAAGACTCCGCATTAAGCAGGCTAATTGGTAGCAGGTGAGGTATCGTGACTGGGTATAAAAGTAGCGTCCATCAAAGGCTCAGTCTTTGCAAGCAAGGATGGGTCGTGGCTCACCCCTTTGTGCCAAAATTCGTGAGAGGATTGTTAGTCAGTTCAAAAGGAACATTTCTCAATGCAAGATTGCAGAGAATTTAGGTCTTTCAACATCTATATTATGAAAAGATTCAGAGAATTCAGAGACATCTCAGTGTGTAAAGATCAAGGTCCGAAACCACTGTTGAATGCGCATGATCTTCGAGCCCTCAGGCGGCACTGCCTAAGAAACCGTCATGCTACTGTGACAATTATAGCCACCTGGGCTCGGGAGCACTTCAGAAAACCACTGTCACTCAACACAGTCCATCACTGCATCCAGAAATGCAACTTGAAACTGTATTACGCAAGGAGGAAGCCATACATCAACTCTATGCAGAAACGTCGGCGAGTTCTCTGGGCCTGAGCTCATCTCAGATGGACCGAAAGACTGTGGAACCGTGTGCTGTGGTCAGGTGAGTCCACATTTCAGTTAGTTTTCGGAAAAAACAGGCGTCCAGTTCTCCGTGCCAAAGATGAAAACGACCATCCAGATTGTTATCAGCGAAAGGTGCAAAAGCCAGCATCTGTGATGGTATGGGGGTGCATTAGTGCCCATGGCATGGGTGAGTTGCTTGGATGTGAAGGTACCATTGACTCTGAGGCATATATTAGGATTTTAGAGAGACATATGTTGCCATCAAGGCGACGTCTCTTCCCGGGATGTCCATGCTTATTTCAGCAGGACAATGCCAGATCACATTCTGCACGGGCTACAACAGCGTGGGTTTGTAGACACAGAGTGCGTGTGCTTGACTGGCCTGCTGCCAGTCCAGATCTATCTCCTATTGAAAATGTATGGCGCATCATGAAGAGGAGAATCAGACAACGGAGACCACGGACTGTTGAGCAGCTGAAGTCTTATATCAAACAAGAATGGACAAAATTTCCAATTGCAAATCTACTACAATTAGTATCCTCAGTTCCAATACGATTAAAAAGTATTATTAAAAGGAAAGATGATGTAACACAATGGTAAACATGCCTCTGTCCCAACTTTTGTTGAGTGAGTTGCAGCCATCAAATTCTAAATTTGTGTATGTTCACAAAATACAATTAAGTTGGTCAGTAAAACTATTGAAAATCTTTTCTTTGTACTTTTGTCAGTTAAATAAAGGTTCACGTGAATTAACACATCACAGATTTTTGTTTTTATTGCATTTTGGAAAATATCCCAACTTTTCTGGAAATCGGGTTTGTACCATGGCCCTCGACTTAAGCCACTTTCGTGAATGTGTTGTCACGGATCATTTCATTCCATGGGAATCAATTCTGCAGTGTGTGCGGGATTCCTTTCTGAAAATCCAGGAGTATGCCATTTCCTTCACCAACAATCTAATTACCTTATCTAGAAGCTGAACTGGGTTAGTCAACAATTCCACACTGTCTCTTCTTTACTGACTCAAATAAATTTTCCCGCCAAGATGGCCCCTGTGTACAACGCTCCTTTGGTCGGCATCTCCAGGATAGATCATGAAACCATATATTTCATTTCTTTTATTTCTTTTATGTTCATTTTCCGTCTTGGATGTGATCCTGGAACTGTTGGAGACAGTGACTTGCTGTTTGGAGATCATTTGGGTGTTCCAGCACTCTGCAGTCTCTGAGAGGATTCCAGGAGGCAGAGGCAGCGTGTGCGAACCTCACGACGGGCACGCTGCCGGACAGGGTGCAGGCCGATGTTCGACTCCACTTCACCGATTAAAGCGACGAGGGAGATTGAAGTATCAAGGTGAATGCGGAGGGTGAGCACTGGCTCCCTTTTTACGATGGCTCTGCCACTGGACCCAAATGTTCCCCAAGGTTTTCTGCGTTTTGCATGTGGACTTGGACTACAGACTTTTTTTCTTCAGTCTCATAGTTTTTTATATTCTGTGTTTTTTGCCCAATCTTTCTTGTGTTTTTTGGGCAGGGAGGGGGTTTTGGGGGGGTTAATGTGCCTGCTCTGCTTTGTTTGTGTTTTTGTGCAGGAGAAGAGATTTGGGGGTTACTGTTCCCGTTCTGTTGTGTTCATTTCTTTGTGCAGGAGGAGAGATTTGCGGGTCAATGTCCCTGTTCTGTTTCGTTTGGTGTTTTGTGCAGGAGGGACTGGGGGTCAATGTTCCTGTTCTGTTTTGTTCATTTTTTTGTGCGGGAGGAGAGATTTGGGGGTCAATGATCCTGTTCTATTGTGTTTGTTTTTTTGTGCGGGAGGAGGGATTTGAGGGTCGATGTTCCTGTTCTGTTTTGTTTGGTGTTTTGTGCGGGAGGAGGGACTGGGGGAGTTGACGTGCCTGTTCCATTTTTGCTCATTTTTTGTGCGGGGAGGGGGGATTTTCGGGGAATGGTGCCTGTGCTGCCTTTCTTTTCTTTCTTGGGTTTCATCGCTACCCAGAGAAGAATTTCAAGTTGTATACTTTGATAATAAATGAACCTTTGAACCGGCAAATTCCCCGATTCTTGACATTATTGAACTGAAGAGATTATCTAATTCTCCACTGAAAGCATTGTTCTCTGAAGGTGTCACATTTGTCTGGTGGAGTGGCACGGTAATGCAGTGGTTAACATAAAGCTTTATGGCACAAACTGTAAAATCAGGTTCAATTCCCACCACTGTCTGTAAGGAAATTTTATGTCTTGCTGTAACCATGTGGGTTTCATCTGGATGCTCCGGTTTCCTCTACATACCAAAGGCATACAGGTTAAGGTAAGTTGTGGACATGATATGTTGATGCTGGAAGCTGGTGACTGTGTTGGTTAATGACACAAAAACTGTATGTTTTGATGTACATGTGACAAATAAAACTAATCTTATATTTAAAGAAATCTTACATCCCCTCCAGGAACGCAGCAAGCTGAGGACACGCAGTTTGATGTGTGGGTTCCTCCATGCAGGAGCAGAATAGGCCATTCAGCTCATCAAATCTGCTCCACCACTCAATCATAGCAGATCTATTTTTTTTTAAATCAACTCCATTTCCATGCTTCTCCCCATAACCTTTAACCCATCCTTTACCAATCAAGAACCTATCAAACTCTGCCTTAAATACACCCAATAACTTGGCCTCCATGGCAGCATATTCCACAGATTCACCACCCTCTGGCTAAAGAAATCCCTTCATATCTCAGTTCTAAAATGATGTCCCCTTATTCTGAGGCTATGCTCCTAGACCCTAGACTCTCCTACTATTGGAAACATCCACTGCATGTTCACGCTATGCAGACCTTTCAGTACTCAGTCGGTTTTAAAGAGATCTCCTAATCTTCCTGAACTGCATCATACAAATCCATTTATATCAAATGACCCCCATACGTTAAACCTTTCATTCCCTGGATCATTCTTGTGAATTTCCTCTGGACCCTCTCCAGGACTAACTCATCATTCCTTGGATGCTCCTCATATGTTACATCCTGCCATAGACAGCTGTTGCAAGGAAGGAACGCATTGTATCTTTCGCTCCCGACCTTTCAAGCCAGAAACCTTCAGACTGATCAGGGCTCAAATTCCAAACTACATGAGCAACAACTTCCCTCCCTGCACTCCCTCCGCCTTATTGAGACCGCCAGCAGAGGCATCAATCACATAGCGGTGCCAAGTCTGACGAATGAAGAGTTTCACACTTACCGCCACATTCTGGTTAAGAAACAAAAAACAGATGTTTATGTAGCAGCTTATCATCACTTCTCTTGGCAAAATCATTTAAACTTGATCTTTTTATAACCGGTGATAGACAAGGAAAACACAACTAGACTTCAAGAAGATGAGAACAGTAGGAGGAAAATAAAAATCAGGAAAAATAAAGTGATTTACTATTGCAAATTTCACAATCTCAGAACATCCCAAACCGATTTAGAGCCAATGAAAATAAGCACTGTTGCCATGGCATTACAGAGCACAGCAGCAAAGAGAAGCTCACACAAACAATGCACACTGCCTCTTCTTTACTATCTCAGGTATTCTGCAGTTGAAAAAAGACTGAGGACTATCACAAGCTGATGGGGTGGCTGAGAAGGCACATGGTGTCTTCATTAGTTGGGGCAGAGGATTCAAGAGCCACAAGTTAATGTTGCAACTCTACAAAACCCTGGTTAGACCACACTTGGAGTAATGTGTTCAGCTTTGGTTGCCTCATTATAGGAAGGATATGGAGGCTTTAGACAGGGTGCAGAGGAGGTTTATCAAGATGTTTCCTGGCTTGGAGAATATGTCGGATGAAGAAAGATTGTGCAAACTAGGGCTTTTTTTGGAAGCATAGGAGGATGAGAGTTGACTTGATAGAGACAACAAGATAATATGAGGCATAGATCAAGTGGATGGCCACATACTTTATTTCAGGGAGTAAATGAGGGCAAAGTTTTAAGGTGATTGGAGGGAAACATGGAGGAATGTCAGAGATTTTTTTAAAAAAGCAGTGAGTGGTAGGTGCATGTAACACAATGCCAGGAGTGGTGGTAGACACAGATACATTAGGTTCATTTAAAGGACTCTTAGATGGTACATGGATGAAAGAAACACAGAGAGCTATGTGGGAAGGAAGGGTTACATTGATCTTGGAGTCATTTAAAAGGCTGGCACAACAGCATGGGCTGAAGGGCCTGTACTGTGCTGCACTGCTCTATCTTCAATGATTAACAGGATGCCAAGAACAACTCTTCTGCTTCTAAAAACAGGAGCACGCTCATCCAAGAGGGGAGAACCTCAAAACTGAGACATCATTAAAATCAGTTTAAAAACTCATCTAAAATACAGCACCTCCAATAATAAAGCCCCTTGATCAAGATCTCATGAAGCAAAGCACAGGCCAACACTGCTCCACCCTGGAGTTGAACTTATGAATTGGATGGCAACTTGCTTTAAAACGGAATTTGTTTTATTTGATTCTAATTGTGCATTTTTTTGTCAAAATGTATATCATTTATGTTTAACTCATGTTCCCGTGCTCTTTTCATGTGAATGCTGCTTATCAATGCTATGTACCTGCAATGTTGCTGACACAAGTAAGTTTATCATTGCACTGCATGACAAGGGTTACCAGCTGTCGTCACAAAGTCTATGGAAAGAATATCTTTTCTAGTGCTTTTTGTATTTTTTCTGTGTTTAAATAGGTTACATTTGATGATTAGTACTGAAACATATTACTTGCATTATGTTGTACTATGGTATTGCTGTTCTAGTCCACTGGAGGCCAATGACACCCTGCCTTGGGGTGAGAGGACTGCATGTGTCAAAATCAAAGTCCTAACATACTAGACTACTGCTACACTATAATAAGGTATACCTATTGTTCCTTTCCAAGACCACATTTTGGCAAAGCAGACCATTTGGCTACACTCTTACAATTTGCATACAAACAGAGCTTAAAAGAAGGCTCCAGAGATTAAAACAACTACGAAGTGGTCGCAGGAAGCAGAGAAATGGTTACAGGATTGCTTTGAGTCAGTGGATTGGGCCGTGTTCGAGAATTCATCTGAGGACCTGAATGACTACACCAGGGTCATAACAGGCTTTATTAAAACAGTTGTGGATGGAGTGTGTTGCCACAAAGGGTTAACTCCAACAAGAAGCCCTGGATGAACCATGAAATCCGGAATTTGCTGAGAGCCAGAACAGAGGCATTCAAGTCCGCTCATCAAGAATGCTACAAGAGGTGAAGGTATGATCTCCAGAAAGCCATCTCAAGGTCGAAGTGGAGATTATAGACTAGAATAGAATCAACGAGAGATGCTCGACAGCTGTGGCAGGGTTTGAATGCCATAACCTCCTACATAAAGTAGTTAAATCTTGCGACATAAGGGACAGCAGAGCCTCGCTTCCAAATGAGCCTTTTATGTTCACTTTGACCACCAGAACAGGGGATAACCATCATGCACCCTCATGTCTCCCAGTGATCCTTTGGTCTCAGTATGTGAAGATGACGTGCGAGCTGCCTTCAAGAAGTAAGTCCAAAGAAAGCATCCAGTCTGGATGAGGGAACCTGGCTGAATACTGAAGACCTGAGTCAACCAACTGGTACAGATATCTTCAACCGCTCACTCTGGCTGTGAGTGGTACCCACCTACTTCAAGCAGGCTTCAATCATACCAGTGCCCAAGAAAAGCATGGTACCCTGCCTCAATGATTACGCCCAGTGGCACTTACATCCACAGTGATGAAGTGTTTTGAGAGGCTGGTGTTGAAGTATACCAGCTCCTGCCTGAATGGTGACTTGAATCTGCTCCAATTTGCCTACCGAAGAAACAGGTCCACAGCAGATGCCATCTCATTGGCTCTTCACACAACCTTGGAACATCTGAACAGCAAAGATGCATACATCAGGATGCTCTTTACCAATTACAGTTCAGCACTTAATACCATCAGCCCCTCAAAACTGATCAGTATGCTCCAAGACCTGAGCCTCAATACCCCTTTATGCAAATAGATCCTGAATTTCCTCACTTGCAGACCTCAATCAGTTTGGATTGGCAAAACCATCTCCTCCACAATCTCCATCACCACAGGGATGTGTACTTAGCCCCCTGCTCTACTTGCTTTACATCTATAACTGTGTGGCTAAGTAGAGCTCCAACACCATATACAAGTTTGCTGATGACTCCACTGATGTGGGCAGTATCAAAAGTGGTGATTGAATCTGCGCACAGGAGGGAGATTGAGTGGTGTCATAACAACAACATCTCACTCAATGTCAATAAGACCAAGGAACTGATTGTAGACTTCAGGAGAGGGAAACCAGAGGATCAGAGGTGGAGAGGGTCAGTAACTTTAAACTCCTGGGTGTCACCATCTCAGAGGACCTGTCCTGGTCCCATCATATAAATATAATTGCAAATAAAGCACAACAGTGCCTCTACTTCCTCAGGAGACTGCGGAGATTTGGCGTGACATCAAAAACCTTGGCAAACTTCTATAGATGTGTGGTGGAAAGCGTGCCAACTGGCTGCATTATGACCTGATATGGCAACAATGCCTTTGAGCAGAAAATCCTACAAAAAGTAGGGAATTCAGCCCAGTGCATCACGGATAGAGCCCTCCCAACCATTGAGCACACCTACATGACACATTGTCGTGGAAAAGCAGCATCCATCATCAAATATCCTTACCACCCAGGCCATGTTCTCTTCTCGCTGCTTGGCCAGGTAGAAGATGCCTCAGGACTCACACCACCAGGTTCAAAACAGTTACTAGCCCTTAACCATCAGGCTCTTGAACAAAGGGGGATAACTACATTCATTCTATTCCTGGTGTTCCCACAACTAATGGTCTCACTTTAAGGACTTTTTATCTTGTTGCTTCATGCTCATTATTTAGTGCAATTTATTTATATTTGCATCTGCACAGTTTGTTGTTTAACAGTTACTGTCCTATAGATTTGCTGAGTATGCCCAGAGGAAAAAGAATCTCAGGGTTTTATGTGGTGACATATATGTACTCTGATAATAAATGTTTCTTTGATTTTGGCTTTCACGGGCTGCCCGCAGCACATCATTGGGTGTGCTGGCTGTTAGCCCAAATGAGGCGTTTCACTGTTGTTCAGATGTACACGCGATAAACAAACCTGCATCCATTCACTGTTTTATTAAGTGGCTCAGTACTATAGATAGACAATCTTTCTGCGGAAACAATATGACAGATATACTACACTGAAGGACCCCTACTGAATTTCCGTTTGCAGCTTAGCTACAGACTCTGAGCACTAATCACCCATTTCAACAGTCATCAGATACTATGAAATAAAACTTTGCACCAGCAAACTTTGAAAGCAGATGAAGGCAAGAACCGCTAACCCTTTCCAAAGCATTCTCCCTTACAAATAAGACTGGTGATTAACAGCCACAATAATCGAGATGGATTAAACAGCAGTAAATTTCTGCTCAAAGAAGTCTATTAGATGGTATTAGCCTGGTGGATGCCAAAGCACCTGAAAACATTATCTGATTCACTCCATGAATGAGTGAGATGATTAGATGTCCATCACCTATTTTTGTTTTCAATTTAGAGGTACTGTGTGCAACAGACCCTTTCAACCCAACGACCATTGCCCAGCAACCCACCCATTTAACCCTAGTCTAATCACGGCACAATTTACAATGACAAAATAACCTATTAACCAGTAAACAACAGGAATTCTGCAGATGCTGGAAATTCAAGCAACATACATCAAAGTTGCTGGTGAACGCAGCAGGCCAAGCAGCATCTCTAGGAAGAGGTACAGTCGACGTTTCAGGCCGAGACCCTTCGTCAGGACTAACTGAAGGAAGAGTGAGTAAGGGATTTGAAAGTTGGAGTGGGAGGGGGAGATGCAAAATGATAGGAGAAGACAGGAGGGGGAGGGATAGAGCCAAGAGCTGGACAGGTGATTGGCGAAAGGGGATACGAGAGGATCATGGGACAGGAGGTCCGGGAAGAAAGACGGGGGGGGGGTGACCCAGAGGATGGGCAAGAGGTATATTCAGAGGGACAGAGGGAGAAAAAGGAGAGTGAGAGAAAGAATGTGTGCATAAAAATGAGTAACACATGGGGTACGAGGGGGAGGTGGGGCCTAGCGGAAGTTAGAGAAGTCAATGTTCATGCCATCAGGTTGGAGGCTACTGTGTAAGCGGAACAAGTGCTACACATGCCCTTACACTTCCTCCCTTACCACCATTCAGGGCCCCAAACAGTCCTTCCAGGTGAGGCATCACTTCACCTGTGAGTCGACTGGGGTGATATACTGCGTCCGGTGCTCCCGATGTGGCCTTTTATATATTGGTGAGACCCGACGCAGACTGGGAGACCGCTTTGCTGAACATCTACGCTCTGTCCGCCAGAGAAAGCAGGATCTCCCAGTGGCCACACATTTTAATTCCACATCCCATTCCCATTCCCATTCTGACATGTCTATCCACGGCCTCCTCTACTGTAAAGATGAAGCCACACTCAGGTTGGAGGAACAACACCTTATATTCCGTCTGGGTAGCCTCCAACCTGATGGCATGAACATTGACTTCTCAAACTTCCGCTAGGCCCCACCTCCCCCTCGTACCCCAGCTGTTACTCATTTTTATGCACACATTCTTTCTCTCACTCTCCTTTTTCTCCCTCTGTCCCTCTGAATATACCTCTTGCTCATCCTCTGGGTCACCCCCCCGGCCCCGTCTTTCTTCCCGGACCTCCTGTCCCATGATCCTCTCGTATCCCCTTTTGCCTATCACCTGTCCAGCTCTCGGCTCTATCCCTCCCCCTCCTGTCTTCTCCTATCATTTTGCATCTCCCCCTCCCCCTCCAGCTTTCAAATCCCTTACTCACTCTTCCTTCAGTTAGTCCTGACGAAGGGTCTCGGCCTGAAACGTCGACTGCGCCTCTTCCTATAGATGCTGCTTGGCCTGCTGCGTTCACCAGCAACTTTGATGTATGTTGCTATTAACCAGTACATCTTTAGACTATGGGAGGAAACCGGAGCACCCACAGGAAATCCACGCAGTTCACGAGGAGAACGTACAAACTCCTTACAGAGGATACTGGAATTGAAATCTGAACGCTGGAGCGTCTGAGCTGCAACAGCGTTGCTCTACCTGCTATGCTCCGTGGTGCCCTATTGCCAACCTACACCAGTGAAGCAAATTCTCAACCATGAGGCATAGCGGAACATCTGGAAAACTTCTTAAATATCTGCTTTGCTACCGCTGCTACTGTGTGGTAATCAGAACCTCTGGAGCTGTAAGCCTCGAAATCCTCGGCTTTGCGTGTTTCAGCGGCCGGGGAGAGGTCGAAGGTGCTCGGCAGACGATGGCGCTCGGGAGACTGTATCGGAGAGGCTGCTCGGAAGCTCGGAGTTTTCGGACGGATGGACTCAGGGTCGGCTGTGGTCGGTTGGTTCCAAGGTATTGGCAAGTTGACAGTGCCTGGAGGTTTATGGCAGGGAGTTTCTCCCTTTTGCCGCCACTATCGGGGACTCGGGAGTCGATCGACTCGGGGACTTTGAGACTATTTTTTTTTACTGTGCCTCTGGACTGTTCTTCATCAAATTATGATATTGCTTTGCACTGCTGTAACTATATGGTATAATTATGTGGTTTTGTCAGGGTTAGTCTTTGGTCTGTCTTGTTTTCTGTGATATCACGCCGGAGATACATTGTATCATTTCTTAATGCATGTATGCATTTCTAAATGACAATAAAAGAGGTCTGAGTGTCCTCATAATCTAATGAGGAACTGCTGCATGCTTGCACTTGCAGAAACATGGCTCCAGGACCCAACCTATGCACTATCAATCTTGGGGCCACGTCAGTCAAGGACTTGGACTAAAGTTATTTTCTTATGACTGTAAGTGCTATCATAATTGTATGTGTTATGTACTAGATGTTGAATCTTGGCCCCAGAGGTACATTGTTCTATTTAGCTGCACACATGCGTATAGCTGAATGACAATTAAACTTGAACTTGAACATTCCAGCCTGCCCCCAAAGGAAATGGAAGTCTCGTAAACCATCAAACTCAAGCAGGGTGTCAGGAAAGTAAATTAAGAGAAGTGAAAAGCACATTACAAGCATTTACACTTTCTTAAATAGTACAAATTTAAATAAATATGGCCCTCCTCTCTTTCTCTGCAGCTTAAAATCTATTCCATTTCTCATTTTTCTGGTGATCTAGGTATCATATTGCAGCAATTACAAAAAGTTGGGCAGGTCCAAAGAGAGTTAAAGTGGCATACAGCAGAAAGGAGCTGAATTTCAGAATATGGAGGTGGCACAGGGTGCAGGTGAGGCAATACCGGGAATGTTGTGCACAGTCTGGTGGCAACAAAAAGAGATTCACCACACTAATCAACACCTAGATCGACTAACCCCAGCTACCACCACCATTTCATCATTTTCAGTCAGTGTCACCTTACATACAAGACACTCTTGTACCTAGGATCACTTTGTGTACATACAGTCAATATACGTAAGCAATCTTATGAAGTTATTTTTATTGTGCTTTTTATTGTGTTCTCTGCATCTTATTGAGGTTTTTTTGTGCCTCATCAGATCCAGAGTAACAATTATTTTGTTCTCCTTCACACTTGAGTACTGGGAAAAAAACCACTAAATAATCTTGTATCTTAATTCCTGGGATTAAAGAGCTGAACTATCAAGAGAGGCTCGGCAGTTTGGTTCTGTATTTCTTGGAATTTAGAGGATGAGGGGTGACCTTATTCAAACATCCAAGATCCGACTGGGTAGATATTGCTTTGTTGCTTGGTATGTTCTGTTCTGCTATGCTCTGTGTTGTTTTACTGAGCATTACAGGCATGCTATGTTTATCACATGTACATTGAAACATACAGTGCAAAGTGTTGTGTGCGTTAACAACCAATTCAACCCAAGGATGTGCTGGGGACAACCCACAAGTGTCGCTATGGAATCTGTGCTGACACTTGTGGACTGCCCCAAGCACATCCCCAGGTTGCGTTGTGTATTAACACACTTGATGCCTTTCATTGTATGTTTCAATGTACATGTGATAAATAAGTCTAGATCTGATCTGAAATGGAAATGTTGAGTTGTCTTTACTGGTGGGAGAGTTGTGCGTAAGGGGATATTACAACATAATAAGGGGGCAGTCATTTAAAACAGAGGCACACAGAAACACCTTCGCCCAGACAGAGGAAACCTCTGGAATTCTCTGCCCCAAGGGTGGAGAAGGCCAGATCATAAGATACATTTAATATTTGAAAGATTAAATAATGGAGAGTTATGAGGAACTGGCACACAAGAGAAAATTCATCAATTCATTATTATACTGAATCATGGGCTAGGCTTGAACAGCCAAGTGGCCATCTCTGTCCAATTTCCTAAAGTTTTTGTGAAAAGTTATTGACCTAAAAACTAACTCTATTTTGTTCCCCACAGGTACCGCCTGACTTGCTGAGTTATGTCTAGGATTTTGTTTTGATTTCAGATTTGCAGTATCTGATTTTTGCTTTCCCATCTACTTGCCTGGTCCCCAGCAGGTCTGTGTTGTGGTATCTGCTCAGCTTCTTACCTCTGGAGTGCTTGCTGTTGGAGTCACATCCTGGTTTACAGCTCCTTCTGACTCTGCCACTGTAACCTCCTCTTCGGCCACTGGCGCTGGCCTCAAATTCTGCAGCAACGCTCCCTTGTAATCTTTAATTACTGCAGAAACAAAACGAGAGAAAAGAAAACAGAAGGATAATTAGAGAAGTAAAAGATAACGTGAAAAGTCCACAATCTTTTCGAAGAACTTTTCCTTCACTTGACCCCCAAGAAAAACACCACTTTAAGCAACACAAAATGTTGAAGGAACTCAGCAAATTAGACATCTATGGAAGGGAATAATGAGTTGAAGTTTCAGGCCAAGACCCTGCATCGGGACTGAAAAGGGAGAAGCAGCAGAATAAAGTGGGGGGAAGGAAGGAGAAGGAACTTAAGCTGGCAGGTGATTGGTAATAGTAGGTGGGTGGGTGAGGAGGAAGGATGAATCTTCTGGTGGTTCAAATATGCATCTATCTCAGCAAACTATCTGAATTAGTCTTTTCTTTATTCATTACAGGAATGTGGGCTTTGTAGAGAGTTCCAGAAATGACCCAACAACAGCGAAGGAACGGCAACAGTGTGGCATCTGGCTTGGAGGGCAACTTCCCAGTGGTGGTGTTCACCATGCCTCTGCTCCCATGTCCTCCGTGCCCTTGGAAGGATGGAGAGGCCACCAGGCAGGCTGCTACGCCCAGCTCAAACGGGTCACCTTGGTTGACATGAACCAGTTGGACAAAGGGGCCTGTTTCCGTGCTCTGTGACAGTGACTCAAAACAATCCCGCTAACACAAGAATCAATTCATCAGTCCAATGTACCCCTTCTTGGCCAGCTTTGACTACATCTGTAGCTTCACTAAGGCAATCTGAGTGTGCTATTGTATAAAGGCTGAAGTTCAAGACTCAGGACATAAATGCCATGAATATTAGCTTTCTACAGCAGCAACACAGCACATTATAAATATAAATTACTTGCATTTAAACTAATGTAAATTATACATAACTTACAAAACACACAATTCATGTTAATTTAAGTTTATGTAATTTATGTAATAATGCAGGTTGAGGGAAATATACCAGGAGGTAGTGTAGTGGTTAGCACAACACTTTATAGTACAGTTGTCCCAGGTTCAATTCCCACCGCCTGTAAGAAGTCTGTACATTCTCCCCATGACCATACCGGTTTCCTCCAGATGTTCCAGTTTCAAAGACATACCAGCTGGTAGGTTAATTGGTCATTGTAAATTGTCCTGTGATTAGGCTAGGAATAAATTGGCGAATTGCTGGGCAATGTGGTTTGAAAGGTTGGAAGGGACTATTCCATGATGTATCTCAATAAAATATTTTTTTTAATTAGTGTTGGGGGTTGTCAGATCAGTGGGGAAGAAGCTGTTGTTGAACTTGAGTTGTGGGTACTCTTGAAGAATTCTGGCTGGGGTGGGTGGCAGTGTGCGCTTAGCGGGGAGTGCAGTATGAGCCAAACAAAGCAAACGTGCCCACAAACACCAGGGATCCTGCAGACGCTGGAAATCTTGAGCAACACACACAAGTTGCTGGAGGAACTCAGCTGGTCAGGCAGCACTTATGAAGGGAAATAAACAGTCAACATTTCAGGCTGAAAATCATCTTGATGAAGGATCTCAGCCCCAAATGTCAACTGTTCATTCCCCTCCACAAATGTGCCTGACTGGTTGAGACGAGTCCACCTTCATTTACATACAATTGGAAACAAATACAGAAAATCTTGCATTCTTTGACACTGAACAGGGTTGGTGCATCAGCTGATTTCAACCAACAAACATCTTCAACCAGTTCCAACCCAACACAATGTGGGATGAAGCAACAAAGGATCTGCTGGAAGAATTCGGTAGGTTGAGTAGCATCTGTCAAAGGAAAATCTGTCCACACCTCAGCTCAAAACCCTCCATCAGGACATGCATGGAGTTTTAAATATAAACACACAAGAGGTTTTGCAGATGCTGGAATTCTTCAGAAACATGCAAGATGCTGGAGGAACTCAGCAAGTCTTCCCACTTCCATTTTCATTTTCTGCCTCCTGCCCTTTTCCTTTCCAATCCTGATGAAGGATCTCTGCCTGAAATGACAACTGTTTATTCTCCTCAATAGATGCTGCCTGAATTGCTGAGTTCCTCCAGCATTTTTTGTGTGTGCAATAAGTTCGATTGAAGTTGTGTCAACAGCAGCCACTGGCCACCAACTCCATTAAAAGCACCAAAGAAAGGCAATGTCAGATACGATCATTAAAATCATTAATGAAAATGTCCTCTGCTCATTATTATCATCAGGGAGAAGGTACAGGAGTCTGAAGACACTGATTTAGGAACAGCTTCTTCATCTCCACCAATAGTCCATGAACTCTTGAACACTACCTCGCTATTCATCTTTGGAACTACTTAAATTTTTTTTAAACACTACTTCACTATTCCTCTTATACCTCTATTTCACTTTTTATCCTAACATAGTATTTTTAATATCTTATACTCTTACACTGCTGCCACAAAACACCAAATTTCACATCAGTGATTAAAAAAAAACCTGATTCTGACAAACAGAACACCAGATGCAAACCTGAGGAAATGGAGGAGGAAGAGCTTTACGTTTAAGTATTTTCTCAGAAACTAACTTTAAGACAGTAAGGGAACAGGATTTGAATCTTGGGAATCAAGTATTCTCCCTGGTGACTGTGCCTTGTACCCAAAGAAAACGTGGAACACTCTGTAGAGGGAGAAACATGCTTTTCAAGCATTTAGGATTTTCATAAACACAAGAGACACTGCAGGTGCTGGAAATCCAGAACAATACACAAAATGTGCTGGAGGAATTCAGCAGGTCAGGCAGCATCCATGCAAATGAATAACCATTTGAAGGGGGAGGGGGAAATAATTCTGTCCAGACAGCCTCTCACCTGATGGGATGAACATCAATTTCTCCATCATCCAGTAAATTTTTCCACTCCCCTTTCCATCTTCTTCAGTTCCCCACTCTAACCTCTCACCTCTTCTCCTCACCTTCCCCCTGGTGCTACCCCTCCTTCCCTTTTTCTCATGGTCCTCTCTCCTCTCAGATTCCTTCCAAACCAATCCTTTGCCTTTTCTACCTATCACTTCCCAGCTTCTCACTTCATCCCCCCTCTGCCAGCCACCTGACTTCACCAATCACCATCTGGTTTCTCCTCCTTCCCCTCTCCCCACCTCATTCTGGCAACTTCCCCCATCCTTTCCAGTCCCGATGAAGGGCCTCGTCCTGAAACGTTGACTGTTTCTTCATTTCCGTAGATGCTCCTTTACCTGCCTATTTCCTCCAGAATGTTTCCATTTCCATTTTTGGACTTCCAACACCCAGGACAATTTACATCACTGCACAGACGTGAGGTTCACAAACACCACACACTCCAGGGGCTCACTACGAATGTGCCAAGCAGTAACTGAATGAAGCCTTTTAGGTGACCCTCTGCAAGCAGCCTTACCCCATTTGCCACAGCCAACTGAAAGCAGCCACACAAGTGGCACAGGAAGCATATGACATGCCTACCTGCATTGGCTGGGGAACTGAGCACAGGCATCAAGAAATCGTACTGCGGTTGTATCAAACATTGATTAGGCTGCACACGGAGTATTGGGTGCAGTTCTGGCCACTACATTACAGGAAGGATGGCTGAGGAGATAGCGCAGAAGAGGATTACAAGGATGCTACCTGGATTAGAACGTATGAGCTGAAAGAAAGTTTGGACAGACTTGGGTTCTTCTCTCTGGAGTATCAGAAGCTGAGGGAAGACCCAGTAGAAGTTTATAAAGTTGAGAGAGGCATAGATAGGGTGGGCAGTCAGAATCTTTATTCCACTCCCCCCCACCCCCCCCCAGCCCGGGGTAAAATGTCAAGTATTAGAGGGATAGTGTTAAGGTGAGGGGGGAAAGTTTGGAGTGGAGAATGAGAGGAGACCTGATAGAGGTGTACAAGAATGTAAGAGGCATAGAGCAGGTGGACAGCCAGAGACTTTTTGCCAGGGCGGAAATGCTAATGGAGGGGGCATAATTTTGAGGTGACTGTAGGGGGAATACAAGAGGCAATTTATTTTTCTTTTTTAAACACACAGAGTGGTGAGATTTTAGAGGCAGATACAGTAGGGACACTTATAGACTCTTAGACTGGCGTGGATGATTAAATTGCAGACGCATTAGATCGAGCATGGAGGAGGTTAAAAGGTCAGCACAACATTGTGAGCCGAAGTCCCCGTACTGTGCTGTAATGTTCTATGAGACGTGTGGGGCAAGTATACATTTTTTTAAAAACAGACAGAGGTGGGTGCCTGAAATGAATGGTCTGCCAGACGTGGTGACGGATGTAGATACGACAGTGGTGTTTAAGAGGCTGCTGGATGGATACGTGAACATGCAAGGAATAGAGGCATAGGGATCAAATCCAGGCAGAAGAGAATTAGTTAAATTCAGCGTTGAGTTCGGTACAGAGATAGTGGGCTGGAGGGCCTGTTCCTGCGCTGTACTCCTTTAAGAGGGCACACAGACAATAGAGTCCTGGGATGTTCGTGAACTATTTTACCGACAGTGATTAGTGCAAGCCCAGCAGCTGCCCATATCTGCAGGTCAGACATTGAACTGGAAACTGCACACGCGGAGTTTACACAAGAATCTAAAAATGTGGTGCTCATGTTTGCCAAGTGATGCTGCTGGCACACACAAATCCTCTCGGAATTGAAGTATAAATGTAAGATTTCCATTCAGATGGAAACATTTATGTACAAAGGAAGGAAACTGCAGGCCAACTATAATAACGTCCATTTATATAGCACCTTTAACACAGTGAATTAAGAAAGCCCCAAGGCACTTCACTGGCATCTGACCAAACGCTCCTGGTGGGGGTTTGGAATTCAATGCCTGACATGGTGGCAGAGGCAAGAACTCCATGGTATATTTAAGAACCTGCATAAGTGGTTAAAAGGTAAACACCAGAGATTCTGCAGATGTTGGAAATCTTGAGCAACACACACAAAATGCTGGGGGAGCCTCAGCAGGTCAGGCAGCACCTATAGAGGGGAAGTAAGGCCGAGACCCTTCGTCAAGAGTGCTGAAGGATAAATAGCTACCAAATGGGATTAACCTCCAGTCCATTTTGACCAGCATTGTGCTTCCATCTGCATCATTTTTTTTTATATACAGATGCAGAATGGTAACAGGCCCTTCCAGCACAACAATTCTACGCCACCTAGTTACAATGTGATCAATAAACTCACTAATCCAAACATCTTTGGAGTGCAGGAGGAAACTGGAGCACCTGGAGGAATCCCATTCCTCCATTGGACCCAGAATGTTGCTGCTGTAATAGCAGTATTCTAACCACGACACTAGTGTGCCACCATTGTTTAAAATAACGCTTCAAAGATAGATTCAAAGTTCATTTATTATCAAAGAACGTATAAATTATACATCCTTGAGACCTGTTTGCTCACAGACAGCCACGAAGCAAGAAACCCGAAAGAACTCAATTAAAGAAAAAAAAGACCAATATCTGAAGTGTAAGAGAGAAAAAAAAAACACAAGTCACGCCAACAACTGAAGCGAACAACATTCCAAACCAAATTGATTGCTCAGATCCGAACCCCGGAGCAGCCCGGCCTAGGCCAAAAGCCTCGGGATCAGTCCATCATCAAGCACAGAGCACAGCAGCCAGGGCAGTCTTCAGAGCCTCAGTGCCATGGAGAGAGGAGTGACCATCGCAGAGAGAGAGCGAAATCAGCTCTCGAACTGGATCCTGACACCCAGCTTTTTCTTTCAGTCTGGGACAGTGTTTAAATTAACCAGACAATGGAACAGTGAAAGGCTCCAGCGCTCTGGAGAGATGACCGAACTTCGCAGAGAGTAAGCAAAATAGGCTCTCGCCTCCAATCTGGGCCGGCGTTTAAACAGTCTAAACAGCGGATCGTACCTGGCACTAGGACCCCGTTATTGCAAAGGCGCCGTGGTCTAAGCTCCAAGCTCTACAACATGTCCCAGGCCAGATTTTGCTGCCCAATCTGAAGCCGCTCTCAAGTTTTTCAAATCAGCTCAGCACCCAGAGTGATCCAACCCCACACCAGGGCTAATTGTATGGGTATCAAATCTCCTCTACCCAGGCCCCAGCTTCCCAGTGCCCAGAGCGATTCATCCTCGCACCAGGGCTAATTGTATGGGTATCAAATCTCCTTACCCGGGCCCCAGCTTCTCAGTGCCCAGAGCGATTCATCCTCGCACCAGGGCTAATTGTATGGGTATCAAATCTCTTTACCCGGGCCCCAGCTTCTCGGTGCCCAGAGCGATTCATCCTCGCACCAGGGCTAATTGTATGGGTATCAAATCTCTTTACCCGGGCCCCAGCTTCTCGGTGCCCAGAGCGATTCATCCTCGCACCAGGGCTAATTGTATGGGTATCAAATCTCTTTACCCGGGCCCCAGCTTCTCAGTGCCCAGAGCGATTCATCCTCGCACCAGGGCTAATTGTATGGGTATCAAATCTCTTTACCCGGGCCCCAGCTTCTCGGTGCCCAGAGCGATTCATCCTCGTACCAGGGCTAATTGTATGGGTATCAAATCTCTTTACCCGGGCCCCAGCTTCTCGGTGCCCAGAGCGATTCATCCTCGCACCAGGGCTAATTGTATGGGTATCAAATCTCTTTACCCGGGCCCCAGCTTCTCAGTGCCCAGAGCGATTCATCCTCGCACCAGGGCTAATTGTATGGGTATCAAATCTCTTTACCCGGGCCCCAGCTTCTCAGTGCCCAGAGCGATTCATCCTCGCACCAGGGCTAACTGTATGGGTATCAAATCTCTTTACCCGAGCCCCAGCTTCTCGGTGCCCAGAGCGATTCATCCTCGCACCAGGGCTAACTGTATGGGTATCAAATCTCTTTACCCGGGCCCCAGCTTCTCGGTGCCCAGAGCGATTCATCCTCGCACCAGGGCAGGTTGCACAGGCATCAGAACTCCATCTGCAATGATTCTGCAACACACCACCAAAGCTCATCTCCCGAACGCACCTCGCCATCACTTGCCCCTTCACTGTTTGCGTGATAATTTAACACAATTTACCTCAGAAAAGTTATCTTTAGTGATATTCTTAGTCAGATTTCTTAACTTTTTAGCTACCTGTGAGCTGTCTCACACATTTGGTAAAAAGCACGGAAATGAAAATAGTTACACAGATGCTGGGACAAATGGCCAAAGTCTTGGGTGAAGAGACGTGTTTTAACAAGTGCCAAAAGTGAAGGAACTTAGGGAGGAAATCACAAATTCTTTCTGTGCCTCAACACATTGGTGTTATTAAAATTTGGAAAAGTCACAAGGCCAGAATTGGAAGAGAGGGGTCAGGCAGACTAGGATGTTATTCACCAGACAGGACAATAGAATTGAAGAGTGATAATATAGAGGTGTTTAAAATTACAAGGATCACAGATAAGGTGAACACCTCCAGGGCTGGAGAATCAGGAACTAGAAGGTATGGGTTTTAAGCTGAAAGGGGAAAGATTTAGTAGGAACCTGAGAGACAAATTTTTCTCCTTGAGGGTAGTGCATAAATGGAACAAACTGCCAAGGTAAGGCACGTACCTTAACACTTGGACAGCTACACATTAGGAAATGTTATTTGGGATATAGGTCAAATGGCTCCAGCTTAGATGGGAATTTTGGATGACACGTTGGGCTGAAGGATATGTACCTTGCTGTATTACTCCAACACTAAATGTCTTACCCTGCTTCCTGAAGTTGTAATATTTGGTTCCAGACCCCAGCCAGGGAAAAAGATCCTAACACTGCAACACCTAAGAGCAGAATTAGACCATTTGGCCCATCAAGTGTGCTTCACAATTCAATCACAGCTGATTTATTTTCCCTTTCAACTCTATTCTATTTCCTTCTTCCCATAACCTTTGAGACAATTACAAATCAAGAATCTATCAACCTCAGTTTTAAGATATACCCAATGACTTGACTGCTACAGCCACAATGAATTTCACAGATTCACCACAGCCCAGCTAAATAAATTACTCTTTATTTCTGTTCTAAAGGGATGTGCTTGCACTCTGAAGCTGTTCTCTCTGATGCTAGACTCTCCTATTATTGGAAACATCCGCTCCACATCCACTCTATCTCATCATCATCATATGTGCTGTGTCGTATAAAGTAGGCGATCGCAGTCTTTAACCAGAATTGTTCTTGGGAAATTTTTCTACAGAAGTGGTTTACCACTGCCTTCTTCTGGGCTGTGTCTTTACAGAGCAGATCAGCCCAGCCTGGTGTCAGTGGTCACATAACCAGGACTTGTGATCTGCACCAGCTGCTCATATGACCATCCACCACCTGCTCCCATGGCTTCACGTGACCCTGATCCGGGGAGGGGAGCTAGGCAGGTGATTCACCTTAGCCCAAAAGTGATTTGCAGGCTCATAGAGGGAAGAGGAGCTGTACACCTCCTTTGGTAAAGATGCAACTCCACCCTGCTACCTAAAACTCTGTCTAGGCCTTTAAATATTCAATGCGATCCTCCCCTCATTCTTCTACACACTAGTACGGGCCAGAACCAACAGGCGTCTCCCTCCTATATCCAGACTGTCGAGCCCCATCAGAATTTTATACTATTCAATAAGATCCCACCCCCATTCTTCAAACTCTAGTGAATTCAAAATTCTCATTAAGAGACATTAAATTGTTAAATTGGTTTACTATTGTCATATGTACTGAGACACAATGAAAATCACACTGTTCGTTCAGATCAATTCATTAAAAAGTTGCAATGAAGGAGAAAGGAAAGGCAGAGAACTATGGGCCAAAAGTGAGCAAATGCACCAGCTTAGATTGTGGTCATGGGTTGGGCTGGGTCACATGGCTTGTTTCTGTGTTGTATGACTAAGTGCAGACATCACCTAAGGTTATCAAGTGACAGCAGTGGCAACCTCAAGACCACTTTTTAATCAAAAACCTGAAGCTGCCTACAGGCAAGATTGATGATGAAGTATTAGTAATGCAACTTCAAAACCTGGGCCATCTTCATGGCATTCTACTATCAGAAACTGGTTTAGTATGACTGGCATATGTTGTGAAATCTGTGGTTTTACAGCAGCAGTACATTGCTATACATAATAATTTTAAAAACTATAAATTGCATAAAGAAATATATTAAAAATTAAATTAAATGCAGCACTGTGCAAAAGTCTCAGGCACATATATACTGTACAGCTAGACTGACTAAGACTTCTGTACAGTACTGTAATTGTCAACGTGGAGCGAACAGCTCCACGTAAATCTGGTGGGAGTAAAGGATGCTGCTGGGAACGGTGAGGGTGGAGCACCACGGGAGAAGTGTGGAACAGGAGGCATAGAAGGAGTACCCGGGGGGGGGGGGGGGAATGGCACGAGTGCAGACACACCCAGGCAAAGTCACTTGATTCCAAACAATTGGTTTATTGATCATTACAGAGAGTCTCTGGCACATTCTGCTCCCTCCCCCTCCCTTCCCCTCTTCCCAGCCATGATTCCCCTCTCCCTGCCCCCTTCCCACCCTCAGTCCATAATAGAGACCCATATCAGAATCAGGTTTATCATCACTCACGTCATGAAATTTGTTTTCTTTTGTGGCAGTAATACAATGCAATACATAACTGCAGCACTGTGCAAACGTCTGTATGTGTATATATATTTATTATATGTATATTAAATGTATATTATATGTACTGACAATTACAGTACAGATATATATATATGTGCCTAAGACTTTTGCATGGTTGGGAAGAGGGAAAGAGAGAGGGAGGGAGCACGGAGCAACAGAGATGTTTGGTAATGATTAATAAATCAATTGTTTGGAATCAAATGTAAGTAGTGCAAAAAAAAAGTAGTGTTCATGGGTTTAAGCCAGATCTCCAGGTTTCACCCAAATGATCGTAGACTTTACAAAGTTTCATTGAGGGATTGTCTAAATTACTGAGGAATGTCTATTACGCTCTTGCTTTGAACATTCACACGGCTCACTACAAAATAGAATTACAAGGCAACAAGGCCATGCAGCCCATCATCCTTCTGATTGTCCTTAGGAAAAAGTTCTCCAAAGGTTTTAGCCGATAGCCTTGTAAAATGAATTTCTAGTAAGATATTACCAAATTTCTTTGAGCCAGATTAAATATGTTCTGTCCTCTTTGTTGACAGAATGTATCGCAGCTGCTCTACAAAAATCTGCCTTCCAACTATATAGGAATAGCTTGGCTTGAAGGGAGCTTGCTCCTAGGTTCAGGTCTTCAACACTATAACTTTACACAGTCAGTAGCATTGACTTAACACAGTCTCAGAGCCAGGAACAGAAAATTTACAGAGATTTTACTTTCATGTCCAGGTCATTTGAGTGCATTGCGGACTCCAGCCACGCAGCCAACTTCCTTTTCCCTAGCCCCCTTCTGGAACATGCTGCAGGGCTATTAAAACAGTAATTTCATGCCATTTTAAAGTCTCTTCCCCCAGGCTGTTAATCTGATCAACCATTCTCGTTAGCCAGCTATACCCCTCTCTGTCTATTACCTCAGTCACTGTACTGTAGACACTTTAAACCACTTTTTATAATGTTGTTAATGCAGATATTTATTTACTATTTAGGCATTTTTTTCCATATTCATTCTTTAGCCCATAACTTTATTAGCATTTTAATATACATTTCCTTATACTTTTATATAATTCCTTATAATTGCTGAATGTTGCTTTTGTTACATGTCACACCAACACACCACAGCAATTTCCTAATACATGTAAATGTATACGGCAAACAAAGTTCATCTTTGATCCTTGATTATGCAGCACTGTAGGGAATAGTTAGGGGAAACAAGCACAAAGCACATCCTTCAAGAGGGAAAGGTGCATAAATACTTCAAAGGGAAAAAGCAGCTCTGCTGGCTTTGGATTTCAGATGGTTTTGATAGCACATAGTCAATGGACAAAATGGCCTGGTGTTGGTGAACCTCTTGTCATGCACAAGTGAGACCACCAGACATAGGAGCAGAATTAGGCCATTCGGCCATTGAGTCTGCTCCACCATTCAATCACGTCTGATGTTTTTTTAAAAGTCAATCCCATTCTCCCACCTTCTCCCTGTATCCTTTAACCTCTGCACTAACCAATAACCTATCAGTCTCAATGTCCAATAATCCAGCAACCACATCCATCCATGGCAACAAATTGCACAGATTCACCACCCTCTGGCTGAAGAAATTACCCCTCATCTCAGTTCTAAAGGATCATCCTATTATTCTGAGGCTGTGCCCTCAGATCCTAGACTCTGCTACGAATAGAGCGCCGAGCTGTCAGAGCTGTGCAACACAAGACATCAGGCAGCAATAGCAAGGTGGCAATCTATAAGGCCCCAATCTGAATTACTGTTCACAAGATGAATCTTATTCCTGGCTTTACAACACCTAAAGTTCTTGATTAAATAATAACCATGTATGGGGTTGCACAGTAGCAGTCAGTGTGACACTATTGCAGCACCAGCTATTAGGGATCAATGTGCTACTATCCTATCTGTGAGGACTTTGTATGTTCTCCCAAGACTGCATGGATTTCTCCCAGGTCCTCCAGCTTCCTCCCACATTCCACAGACGTGTGGGTTAGCAAGTTGCGGGCATGCTAAGTGGCACCAGAAAAATGGCAACTCTTGCAGAATGCCCACAGCACAACCAATGTGTTGGTCATTGACACAACGCAGTTCACTATCTGTATTGACAATCTCTGGCACCAGGTTCCACATACCCACCTACCTCTACTATTCCCCCTATAACTTCCTTCAATCACTTTAAAATTATGTCCTCTTGTATTAGCCATTTTCACCCTGGGCGGGAGCTCCTGGCTGTCTACTCTAATAATATACTCATTGTGAAATCAGAATGAAGTTTATCATCGTCGATATACAGTACTCAGCAATAGTAGCTAGGGTGCCTAACACTTTTGCACAGTACTGGTAATAATTTTATGTCCCCCACTGCACTGCTGCCACAAAAAAACAAATTTCATGACATATGCAAGTGATGATAAACCCGACTCTGATATGGGTCTCTATTGTGAACTGAGAGTGGGAAGGGGACAGGGAGAGGGGAATCATGGTTGGGAAAAGAGGAAGGGAGAGGGGAGAGAGAGGGAAGCACCAGAGGGACACTCTGTAATGATCAGTGATCAATAAACCAATTGCTTGGAATCAACTGACCTTGTCTGGCATCTCAGGGCTCACCTTCCCAATCCCTGGAAGTCCTTCTCTATCATCTGCCCCACAACACCCTCCCCCCGCCTCCCCATGGCACTCCACCCTTGCCATTCCCAACATCCTTTACTTCCACCAGATTTTCAAATTCGCAGAACTTCATGTTGACAAATATAGTACTGTGCTGTATGTGTCCAAGACTTTTGCACAGTACTGCAGGTCATGAAATTTGTTAGTTTACTTCGAGATACAGTGTGGAACAGGCCCTGCTAGCCCAACGAGCCCCACTGCCCAGCAACCCCTGATTTAACCCTAGCATAATTACAAGACAATTTACATTGACCAATTAACCTACTAGCTGGTACGTCTTTGGACTCTGGGAGGATACCTGAGCACCCGGAGGAAACCCATGCAGTTCACAGCGAGAACGTACTTGTTTTGCAGCCACAGTAAAATGCAATACAAAAATCAACATGACTACATGTTACATTATCAATAGAATGTATTTTTTAAAAAGTGCAGAAAGAGAGCAAAGCAGGGAGGTCGTGTTCATGGGTTCGTAGATCAGAAAACATGTTAGCTTAATAATTCTTGTAACACTTTGCTAGTATAACAAATCTGCACACCATAAAGCAAACATGAGGGATCAGTCAAACAGTCTCGAAACAAAGATATAACTGACCGTGTGTCTCATCCAGTACCCACTCATCTCTCAATTCACCTTATGTACAGAGAACTGTGGAATAGAAGGATCTTTGGGTCCAAGTCCAAGCATCTCTAAAAGTGGTCCACAAGTCGGGAGGGTGGCAAAGATGACATTTGACATGCTTGCCTTCATTTGTCGGGCACAGTGTACAAGATTCAGGAAGCCATGTTGCAGAGAGTTATGCTGAGCTGTGTCCACATCACTAAAACCAACTTTCCCTCCATGGAACATACATCAAAGTTGCTGGTGAACGCAGCAGGCCAAGCAGCATCTATAGGAAGAGGCGCAGTCGATGTTTCAGGCCAAGACCCTTCGTCAGGACCTTCGTCCTGACGAAGGGTCTCGGCCTGAAACATCGACTGCGCCTCTTCCTATAGATGCTGCTTGGCCTGCTGCGTTCACCAGCAACTTTGATGTATGTTGCTTGAATTTCCAGCATCTGCAGAATTCCTGTTGTTTCCCTCCATGGATTCTGTCTACACTTCTCACTGCCTTGGTAAAGCAGCCAAAACAATGAAAGACCCCACCTATCCCAGACATTCACTCTGTTTCCCTCTCCTATCGGGCAGAAAGTAGAAAACCTTGAATGTATGTACGACCAGGTTGAAGGATAGCTTCTACCCCACTGTTATAAGACCCTGATTCCCAATAGAATGGTTCCCAATAGAATAAGATGGACTCAACCTCACAATCTATTGCGTCATTGGCTTGCACCTTATTGTTTACCTGAACTGCACTCTGTAACTGGAACACTATTCTGTATTCTGTTATTGTTTTCCCTTGTACTACCTCAATATACTGTTGTGACAAAATTATCTCTGTGACCAGAGATTTTCACTGTATCTCAGTACATATGATAATAATAAGTACAGTACATGGGGGGGGGAGGGTGCACGGTAGTGTAACAGTGCAACTGAGCAGCGATCAGGGTTCAAGTGCTGCCACCGTCTATGAAGAGTCTGTACGTTCTCCCTGTGACCATGTAGATTTTCTATGTGTGCTCCAGTTCCCTCCCATATTCCAAAGACATACAGTTTAGAGTTAGTGCGTCATGGGCATGTTATGTTGGCAACAGTGAGCATGGCGACACTTACACGCTGCCCCAGACAAATATTCAAGCTGTTTCGCAAACACATTTCACTCTACGTTTCAATGCTTTGACATACCGCACATGTGACAAACAAAACTAAATCCTTTTCATCTTTTAGTAAGCAAATTTCCTAATTTAGGCTGCCCTTGGCATATTGCGAGCAAGTCTGTCCCGTTGCAAGAAGACCGCGGAGGCTTTGGAGAGAGTGCAGAAGCAGTTTGCCAGGATGCTGCCTGGATTAGAGGGCATGTGCTATAAGGAGAAGTTGGACAAACTTGGGTTGTTTTCTCTGTAACATTGGAGACTAAGGGGAGACAAGATAGACATTTATAAGATTATACAAGGCAGTCAAAACTCAGTCATGAGGTGCAGGGCAAGCTTTTTTTTGAAACAGAGTAGTGAATGTCTGGAATGGACTGCCAGTAGTATTGGAGGCAGATAGGATACTAACATTGAAGAGGCTTTTAAATAGGCTTATCAATAAGCAGATGAATATGTAGGGAATGGAGGGATAGCGATCATATGTAAACAAAAAAACAATAAAGTGTTTAAAAGGTTAATTTGGTGTCTTGTTAAGCATAGACAGTGTGGGCTGAAGGGACTGTTCCTGTGCTGTACTCTTTAACGTTCATAACATTTTTTAATAAATTTTTTAATCACCGTACAGCCAATTGCTTCTGGGGTAGGGAATGGCTGTTGTCTTTTCGAGGAAATACTCAATTGTAGACTCACTAGCCAGAGGATACTAGCCTCAAGGCACCTGGCCTGTCAGAATTATATGCTTCTACGAGATTACCTCTCATGCTTCTAAACTCTAGAGAATATAGGGCCATTCTAGTCAATCTATCCTTGCAAGGCAACATCCTGACTGGAACCAATCCAGTGAACCTTGTTCAAGTAATTCCTGATTATTCTGCAGTCTTAAAACAATCCATTAATAACTCTGATTTTGTCCTATTACTGCCAAGTATTTATTGTTTTGTTTTTTTGCTGTATCGAGAGGGTAAATTAAAAAGGGGTGGTGTAAAATGTTTTGATGGAAGTGTCCTGCTCAATAAACTGAACGGATCCCTGCAAGCTTTCCACAGCCAAGCACCAAGATCCATTACCTCAAAGTGAATCCTTGCTCCACAACACAAATGTACCTTTATGTCAACAACATCTGGGTATTCTTTGCAATTCCGGCATTCACACAGAAACCCAACTCACGCTAGACAGCTCGCAAGACAGAAATACCTCTTCCCTCTACAGATTTTCTCAAATGTATAAAGCTGTGCTATAAAGCAATAAAACAATAGGGCTTATGGCTGTAAATTACGGGAATGATTGATAATAATAGATAAGCAGCAACGTAGACAGAAATATCTGCTCCAATCTACGAAACCTAGACAATCTTCCTCATAAAATGTTAGCCTTTACCAAGGCAAAAGCAAAAACAAAAGTAAAATCGTTTTTCTAGGAAACATCTAGAACAGTTTCCAAAAAGCCCTCCTACTTGCCTTGCTGTCTCGGAGACTTCAGAGTTGCTAAATTTGCCAAGACACATTTAAACTTGTTTTCTGGGTCCACGTGGGTCAGAGATGTCAAACATGCATCTTTCTCCACTTACACATCCCCAGTTACAATCCTTGGTAATCAACATTGTTGTTTTACCATTTTCTACCTCTCCTCCCAAATTCCAGTGGGAATAGTTCCAATAGTTGGACGGGAACCAATCCCACTTCCTCAGGCAGCCAAGTTAACCCAGACAGCGCAAGTGGGAGAGTCGCTTCTGCCCAACTGAGCTCCACCAGGCCCAGTCAGTTCTTTGTCATTGACACCAGTCCACTTGTAAAACGAAGGCCACACTGGAACATTTGACTGCTTTGGACCTATACTCACTGGAGCTTAGAAGAATGATCAGGGATCTCAGTGAAATTCACCAAATTCCAAAAGGCCTACAGACATGGAGAATATGTTCCAATAGTGGAAGACTCCAGGACCCGCGGCAAAGCCTCAGATAGAAGAATGTTCCTTTAGAACAAAAATAAGGAAGAATTTCTTAAATAGAGGGTGGTGAATTTATGGAATTCATTAAAACAGATGGCTATCGAAACCAAATCATTGGGTATATTTAAAGCAGAGATTTATAGGCTTGATTAGTAAGGGTGTCAAAGGTTACGGGGAGAAGACAGGAAAATGGGGTTGAGAGGGATAATAAATCATCCTTTATTGAATGCCTGAACAGACTTGATTGGTCAAATGACTAAATCTGCTCCTATCTCTTACAGTCTAGGACTGTAGACAGCCCTCTTTTCCCTCAATATCATTGCATAGAGTCCAGCAACTAACTAACACTTCTCAGAACTCAGTTACATTATTAAAGAGTCCCGCCTACAGGATGACCCATAATGCAGATCTGAACAGGACCAGGACAGAATCTGTGATTAGTTATTGTACAGTCAGACTAAATTTGCCTTGAGATGTCACGATCAAGAGTGAAGGATCACCAAGCAACAGGATATTTTTCATTGTATTAATAGATTTCTAATATTGTTTGCTCCACTCAGACTCCCTGAGGGCAAACCAAACAATACCAAACTAATTCCAGATGAGCAAATCTTTGAGTCTGAAAGAACAGGGAACATTAGGAACTTGCAACCAGACACATAAATCCCTAGATCAAATGACAACCCATCAAATGCTCATGTCATTAATGGACAGATTTCTCCAACTATACATCAAAGGCACTTCAAAATGGCCTGCATGGGCTAATCAAGAAACAATTTTGCTTCTATATCTACTAAAGTGACCAACTAGGTCCATCTTCCCTCTTAGATGGTCCCTTGGGACAGAGGATGACTTATTCCCACTCCAGTTCTTCAGGGATTGATGAGGGCAATGCAGGAGCCAGAGATTGGCCCTAACCATGGACTCAACTCCATCTACCTGCGTTTACTACCAAAACCTTTAATTCTCCTGCTATGTAAGAATCTATTTAACCCTGTTTTATATATATTTAATAAGGTAACCTCTACTGCTTCCCTAGTCAGAGAATTCCAAAGATTCACTACTCTTGGGGAAGTTGTTCCTCATCTCCATCTTAAATCTACTCCCCCAAATCTTCAGGTTATGTCCCTTAGTTTTAGTCTCACTTACCAATGGAAACAAATTTCTTGCCTCTATCTTATCTCTCTCTTTCATAATTTTATGTATTTATTTAGAGGTGTATAAGATGATGAGGGGCATTGATCATGTGGATAGCAGGCTTTTTCCCCAGGGCTGAAATGACTAACACAAGGGGGCATAGTTTTAAGGTGCTTGGAAATAGGTATTGAGGGGATGTCAGGGTTAAGTTTTTCACATAGAGTGTGATGGGTGCGTGGAATGCACTGTTGGCGGTGGTAGTGGAAGCGGATATGATAGGGTGTTTTAAGAGCCTCTTAGATAAGTGTAAGGAGCTTAGGAAAATAGAGGACTATGCACTAGGGAAACTCTAGGCAGTTTCTAGATTAGGTTACGTGGTCGGCACAACATTGTGTGCCGAAGGGCTTGTAATGTGCTGTAGGTTCTCCGTTCCACAATCTCTTCTCACTTTTCGGAATTCCAGCAAATATAGTCCCTGACTTCGTACAAACTAACCCTCCCCTCCTCATTCCAGGAATCAACCTGGTGATTCAGAAACCGAAGAGGTTAGCCTATGAGGAGAGACTATACACAGTGGGTCTGGCAAGAACAGCTGACAGATGAATCCTGATATCCAAGGATAAAAGGTACAGATATAAAAGCCCAAGAGGGAGCTTAGTTCCTGGAATGTTGTGGGTCTTGGCTTCTGCCACTGGAACACATGCACTGTGCTTCCGCTGTTAAGTCCTTCCGGGCAGGGTGCAGTGTCATCGAGTTCACACTGTGACACACTATTGTCTTGGAAGAAAACAGACTTTACATGCACAATATTCGTAATTCATTGTTTCTGCACCCATTCCTTGTCTGCCACTGCTTCACCCCAGTGTTAATAGCCACATGAATTCTAATAATGGACCATTCTGCACAGTTCATTGGGCAGTTAAGAAAATTCCACAAAAGCTTCTTTTACGCCTCTAATTGCAGCAGCGACAAAGTTTAAACTGTGCTGACAAGTCCCATTCCAGTCAGGTCTGGAAGGAACCGTGCCTATTCAGTTTATCTTTTCAAACTGTGCAATCTCAGGCTTAAATATCGTTTCTGTGTAATGGAGATGGTGAAAAAGGGAACCAGCAGGAAGATGGTGTGTAGATTTAGCAAATTAGTAATCTCGTACAAGGAGAATCAAAAGCAAACAATTAATCTTTTGTGTGCTTGGTGTGACACAGCAGTACACATTTACAAGACTGAGTTGCATTATGTGTCTGGAAAGGGCAGACATCACCCCCAGATGGTTATGGCGTGCATTACTAAAAGCAACAGCAGCCAGCTTTAAAGAAACTCTATAGAGGCCCTTCCCAGCTCACAAATGCCAGACATGTACGTTCAAACAAGCATTTGGGAGATCAGTGGGATATATTTGCCAGCTGCTGCTAGAAGGAATATTGGTACGTGGACAAAATATTGTGCATCTCAGGCACATCCCACTATCAGTAACACCTACAGGAAGCACTGCCCCAAGAAGGCATCATCACCATCCAGACCAAATGACATAGTCCTAATCACTACAGTTTAGCAATACCATGACCACTTTACAGTAAGATGGACTGTGTTTATTTGTTCTAATAGGGTTTTCTTATTTTAAAAGTGTATTATTCATGATTTTTTTTTGTAAATGCTGTTTATCTGATGCTATGTGCCTGTGATGATGCTGCAAGTATTTCATTGCACCTGTGCGTACGTGTACTTGTGCAGATGACAGTAAACTTGACATTGACATTTCCAACTTGTTCAGGTCTCAGGAACAGAATGCTGCTGTAACTTGGAGAGGACCTTAATCTCCCCTCCGCTGTCTATTTTTGTTACATCAAGAATCTCAATTGCGTCCCCAGATCCTCAGCTGCCCTCATTAATCGTTTCTCAGAAACTAGTTGAGACAGCTAACAGCAGGAGTTGTTCGATGGTGATAGGACACGGGCACCCCAGGTCTCAAACCTGTTCCTTCAACATCCATGGCAGCTCCATAGAGTGTCTCCACTTCCTAGCTGAGGAACCAACAACCAAATCGGAACCGCTCCAATTCTACAAGCGTACCAGAGGGGAAAAACAGACATCACAGCAATACTTCTAAATAAAGCCAAAAGTCAATTTTTTTGACATATGCATGCACAAGTGCAAGGAAACGTTTATTTTAGGAAGGTGCAGGCTGAGCACTCCTCACTGCATATAAATTGCTCCTCGGTGGAGAGAGCTAGGAGCAGAAAATTTCTGGGAGTGCACAGAACAACCATCTTACCTGCTTCCTCAACACTACCTCTTTAGTCAAGAAAGCACAACAGTGTTTCCACTTCCTGAGGAGATTTAGGCAAGCAAGACTCTACCCTGCTCCCCCAGACAAACCCCCCACCCAAAAACCAAATTTTACAGGAGCACAATTCAAAGTACCCTAACCAGCTACATAACTGTCTGATACAGGAATTTCAGGGCATCTGACACCAAGACCTTACAAAGGATTGTGAGGACTGCTGAGAAGTCTTCCATGCTTCCAAGATATTTATCAAGAACGATGAGTACACAGGGCCTATAGCATTGGAAAGAATTCATCCGTCCAACAATCTCTTTGACCCTCTATCATGGCAGGTGGTACCATAGCACTAGGACAAAGATTGTTAGGATGGGAAATAGCTTCGTCCCCCAGGCCGTGAAACTACTAAACTCAATGCCACCATCCAGGTCTCATCACCTATGAAGCCGCAGTAGCATTGTGCTGCTTACTTTTTAAACTTGTGTCGTAAATGCACCTTATTATTTGTTAATTCACTAATGGTAATATTATTTTATGTGTTGTGTCTGTTATATGTTCCGTGTTGTGCATCTTGATCCAGAGAAACATTATTTCATTTGGTGGCACACATGTATGTGGTTGATAATAAACTTGAACCTACTTGCCTCACAGACACATCACATCATAGAAGCAGTAATCACAAGAAGAACATCAATTAAAAACAATTTTACAAGAAAGAGCACAATTAGAATAATTTAGTGCAAAGTGATTGAAGTGCTCACAGTGTTGCTAAACTGGAGTGATTAGGCATCATAACAGGAAACCTACTAGCTGTAAACTCATCCATTCAGAGGAACAGCAGATTCACTCTGAAATTTTTGGTCAGACAAAGACAAAATAGATCCAAGGATGAAGGTGAAGTATCATCTCAATGTAGGGCACACTGTGCACGTTGGACAATTTGCACCTCCTTCTCCAATCAAGCTACACCTCCGACTGCTCAATAATTTGCACTAGGCTTCCAAAGTGACGTGATAAACACACTAGATTCTGCAGGTGCTGGAAACCTTGAGCAAAACATTCAAAATGCTGGAGGAAATCAGCAGCCAAACTTGCTGTACGTTCCCAGTGCTTTCTGTTTTCATATTAGATTTCCAGGATCTGGCCATTTTGATTCCCAAACTCTACGCCATTCCACTTGCATAATGTAAAATGACCTTCAAGTACATCCCAACCAGAGAGGATGCTACTTCATAGATTTACAGCCTCTAAAATTAGCTTGCTACAAAATTCTCTTCTCTATGAAAGGAGAGAGAAGAAAGATTTAGAGAGGTCCCAAGGGGCAAATTTTCCCCACATGAAGAGAGGTGGGTACTTGGAAAGAGCTAAAGGGTGGAAATGATTGCAGCAGATCCAATCATATAATTTTTTAAAAATTCAGAAAATACATGGATAGGAAATGTTCAGAAAAAACACAAAAGGCACTGGAGGAACTCAGCAGTTCAGGCAGCATCTATGGAGCGAAATGGGCAGTTTATATTTCAGGTTGAGACCATTCACCTGGACTGAGAGATAGAAGGGAAAATGGGTCTGGTAGGCAATATGGTCAGAATGCACAAGTTGGGCTGAAGGGTTTGTTCTTGTGCATGAGATCCCAGTATAAATATACAAAAGCTTCGTAAAGGCTCTGCTTTCTATCAATTTATCCTAATCCCCGACTCCAGACACAGCTACATCACTATTTATTTTCACTAAAACATTATGATTACACAGACAAGTGGAGCTCTGGTTCAAGACTCTTTTGTAAGGTCAGGAGGGGGTGAAAATAAAAGCAGATGGACTAAGTCTATTAGAGTAGAGAGAATCCAGGATGTGTTTCTGTCACAATGATTTCTGAACCCACCCACTGTTCTGGAAAGCCGGTTGTACTAAGTGCTGACACAGGTTAATGAGGCTGAGAGGAAGTTAGCTCAAAAGACTCTGGGGAGCATTTGTAGAGGAGCAGGATTGAAAAGCAGAGGAGTGACGGCAAAGAGTAAGACATACAAAATGCTGAGGAGGTCAGCCAGTCACGCAACATCTGTGGAAAGGAATAAAGATTTGGTATTTCAAATTGTCAATTTTTTATTCCTTTCCATTGATGCTGCCCGCCCTGGTAAGTTCCTCCATCATCTACCTGTCGATTTCCAGCATCTACAGAATCTCATGTTGTGCAGTGATGTCAAAGCTGTATAGATCCTTGGTTTAGACTGTGGTTACTATACACAATTCTGGTCTTCACCACTGAAGGAGCGGACAAGAGAGTTTGCAGTGTTAGAATGAGCAGAAAAACCAAAGACACCTAGAGTTCCTTTAACACAATGAATGAAGTGGGAGTGTTTAGCTTCATAGACAACAGAAGAATGGGCTGCTCCTGTGCCTATGAAGAGATGTGTCCACTCGTGTGAGAACCCATGAGTGCAAGGCAGTTACTATCCAATGAGGGAATGTGGCAGCTAGAATGTGGCAGGAAACATGTGGACAGATGTTGCTGAGGGCAAACTAGATAACTATTATACAGGTTTCCCCCGCCATCCGAAGGTACAGCATTCCTATAAAACTAAGCCGGAATGTCGTAAAGCGGAGAAGCAATTACCATTTATTTATATGGGAAAATCTTGTGAGCGTTCGCAGACCCAAAAAATAACCTACAAAATCATGCCAAGTAACACATAAAACCTAAAAATAACAGTAACATATAGTAAAAGCAGGAATGATATGATAAATACACAGCTTATATAAAGTAGAAATACTTTTCCACAATCATTGCCTGAACTGCTCTCCGTAGCGAAAATCTCACGCAAGCGCTCTCCAGTAACCTTTAAGCTATGAAGCTGCCAAATCATACCAAATAACACGTAAAAATACACAGCCGATATAAAGTAGAAATAATGTATGCACAGTGTAATATCACTTACGGGAATCGGGAAGACATGGAGCATACTGATGATGGTGTGTTAGGCTGAGTCATCGCAGGTTGGAGTGGTGCAGTGGCCCCCACTCTCCAGGCTGCCGACCGATATCGATCCGCGAAGAATGCAGGGGTCCAGCAGTAGCCGGGTGGCACACAGCACATCTTTAAGAAAAAAGCCGAAATAAACATGCTAATTAATTAGGTGCCACCCGGCACGTAATTGTCGGCCCAGATCGGAGGTGATTGCTGATTGCGTCGCCTCTGATCTGGGCTGACAATTACGTGCCGGGCGGCACCTAATTAATTAGCTTGTTTATTTCGGCTGTTTTCTTAAAGATGTGCTGTGTGCCTCCTGGCTACCGCTGCATTCTCCGCGAATCGGTATCTGTCCGCGGCGTGGGGGTTGGGATGGTGGGACACTGGGGTGTCGTCTGTTTCCATCAGGGCAAGCAGGTCACCTTCTTCTATGTCTGCCTGCCTCGACGTCGAAGGTCGAGGTTCGTCATCTGCTGTGGCTAATGTGGAAGTCTTGAAAAACGACAGTATACTTGACTGCTGAGCCTCACGCATTTTTCTATCATACAGTTCTTTGTAAGGACTCAAACCATCTTGCAAATATGCCCTAAACCAATGTACCCTTTCAAAATTAAAGTCGTACTTTATCATTACTCATTCGGTTTTGATTGTTATCCTTTCCTCTTCCAATTGCATCAGCTCTTCATCTGTCAGTTCTTGGTCATGGGATGCCAAAACCTCTTCAACATCATCTTCGTCAACTTTCACAAGCCAAACTCACTTTGTCCTTACTTCGTTCACCACGATCAAAACGCTTAATTATGTCTAGTTTTACGCTAAGTGTAACACCCTTACGAGCTCTTTTAGGTTTTTCCAATACCTTAGAACTCATCTTGCTAACAACTGCTCACAGGCACGTGTCTAAGCAATGCTGGCAAGAATGCAGTTCCGAATCCGGGGGAGAGCGGCTGCTCAGGGCGCGCGCTGCCTTTTATCGTAACAGTGAAAACATCTTCTGTTAGCGAAAACAGGGAACTAATGTAGTTCTTTCGTAACAGTGAGGTTTCGTAAAGCGAACGTTCGAAAAGCGAGGGACACCTGTACACTGCTTTTTCCCCCAGATGAATGATGTTTTGCTTAGCTGTACGCATGTGTATGGTTGAACAACGATAAACTTGAACTTGAAGTTGCAGAGAAAGGAATGGAAGATTGTTCAAACAGGGGAGATAAGGAGAAGCTTGTAGACGTATGTGTGGAACACAAAACCCAGGCACAGATCCAGACTGTAATTCCACACACTGTATCCAATTTCCTTTTTATGTGAATTCCATATACTCTTCCTTACACCTCTACAGAGTTTCCTCTGTCTATGTTATGAAGCCCTCAGCTACTCAGCCTGGGGCAGAATGGTAGTATAGTAGTTAGTGTACTACTTTACAGCACCAGCAATCGCAATCAGGGTTCAATTCCCACCACTGTCCGTAAGGAGTCTGTACATTCTCCCTGTGACCATGTGGGTTTCCTCCAGGTGCTCTGGTTTCCTGCCAGATGTACAGGTTAAGGTTAGTTAGCTGTGGGTATGCTGTGTTGGTGCTGGAACATTGTGAGCCTTGCAGGCTGGTCCCAGCACATTTTAGGATTGTGTTGGTCGATGACACAAACGACACATCTCACTGTATGTTGCAATCTCTATCTAACTACCTTTACCTATCTTGGCATCTCAAGGCAAATTAGTTTATCATCGTCACATGTACCGAGGTACAGTGAAAAACTTGTCTTGCATTATGTTGATACAGATCAATTCATCACAGTAGTGCAGGTAGAACAATAAAACAATCAGAATGTAAAATGAAGTGTTATAGTTACAGCAAAAGTACAAGATCAAGGGAAAAGGCGTATTACCAAGCCCTCCTGAAAACCTCTCACTGTCCATCGCTGCCTTTACTTAAGTGGCCCAGTACATTTAGAAAACAACATGTAAACAGAAACACGAGGAAATCTGCAGATGCTGGAATTTCAAGCAACACATAAAAGTTGCTGGTAAATGCAGCAGGCCAGGCAGCATCTCTAGGAAGAGGCTTATGCCTGTGCTTTGCCTGGCCTCAAGTAAATGCAAAGGATTCCATGGCCCTTGTTTGAAGAGAGCACACCGAGTCTTACCAACACTCATCTCTCCAACATTTTACTAAAACTCATCTGATCCTTTTCTTTCTCTCCATCTAATCGATACCCATTTGTTCCTTGAGGTTGGCACGGTATCAAAGGCAGTTAGTGGAACACTTTACAGCACCAGTGATGTAGGTTCAATTCCCGCCGCTGTCTGTAAGGGGTTTATTCATCCCCTGTGACCACATGGGCTTCCTCCAGGCGCTCGGGTTTTCTCCCACATCCCAAGGACGTTAAGAGTTAGGGGTAGTAAGTTGTGAGCATGCGAGGTTGATGTTGGCAGCATGGCGACAGATGCTGGGGCAGCCCGCAAATCTTCAGACTGTTAGTCTTTGACATAAGTTACTTATTTCACTGTATGCTTTGCTGTACATGTGACAAATAAAGCTAAACTGTATACCCACTCAGCCCCATCACTCTGTTTTTTTCTACTCCTCTATCTGCCAATCACCCATACACCCTATTGTTCTCATCTGGCCTCCCGCCCCCTCCCTTTGATCCAACCTCTATCTCCTCTCCTATCAGATTCCACCATCTGCAGCCCTGTGTCACCTCCACCCACCATCTCCCAGTCTGTCTGTCTTCTCACTCTCCTCTCATCAATCTCCCAACCTGGATCCAACTGTTCTTGCCTCCCCCATCCCTCTCACCTCTTTATACCATCTCCCCTCTATCTTTCAGTCCAGATGAAGAGTTTCCACCCAAAATGTCAATAATCCATTTTCCTCCAGAAATGCTGCCTGACCCGCTAAGTTCCAATAGATTGCTTATTGCTTCCTCATTCTTATCACCTCATTGTTGCTTTGGGGTTCTGACTGTGCAGAAATTGACAGAACAGATTTCCTCCAGTTCATTTTGGCTGGCTGTGGAATTCCTCGGGACATCTGAGGAGAAGGAAGATAATAAAAACAGAAACAGCTGAGAATACCCAGCAGGTCAAGCAGTATCCATGGTGAGAAAAACAGTCAACACTTAAAGGCCAGAACCCTGATTCAGAACCAAAATGTTGACCTCATTTCTCATCCACAGATGTAATCCAATCTGCTGAATTTTCTCAGTTTTTTTTTTGCTTTCAGATTGGGGTTTTTGGGGGGATGGGGTGAGAGGTGTGGGGATAATAACAAGAAGACAATACTGACAAGTGTGAGGTATTGCACGTTGGAAGGACAAACCAACGTAGAACATACAGGGTTAATGGTAAGGCACTGAGGAGTGCAGTGGAACAGAGGGATCTGGGAATACAGATACAAAATTCCCTAAAAGTGGCGTCACAGGTAGATAGGGTCGTAAAGAGAGCTTTTGGTACATTGGCCTTTATTAATCAAAGTATTGAGTATAAGAGCTGGAATGTTATGATGAGGTTGTATAAGGCATTGGTGAGGCCGAATCTGGAGTATTGTGTTCAGTTTTGGTCACCAAATTACAGGAAGGAAATAAATAAGGTTGAAAGAGTGCAGAGAAGGTTTACAAGAAACTCAGTTACAGAGAAAGGTTGAATAGGTTGGGACTTTATTCCCTAGAGCGTAGAAGAATGAGGGGAGATTTGATAGAGGTATATAAAATTATGATGGGTATAGATCGAGTGAATGCAAGCAGGCTTTTTCCACTGAGGCAAGGGGAGAAAAAAACCAGAGGACATGGGTTTAGGGTGAGGGGGGAAAAGTTTAAAGGGAACATTAGAGGGGGGCTTCTTCATACAGAGAGTGGTGGGAGTGTGGAATGAGCTGCCAGACGAGGTGGTAAATGCGGGTTCTTTTTTAACATTTAAGAATAAATTGGACAAATACATGGATGGGAGGTGTATGGAGGGATATGGTCCATGTGCAGGTCAGTGGGACTAGGCAGAAAATGGTTCGGCACAGCCAAGAAGGGCCAAAAGGCCTGCTTCTGTGCTGTAGTTTCTATGGTTTCTAAGAAACAGACTATTTAGTGTGAATCATTAAAGACCAGCGCTGATCTTTCAACTTGGCCTCACTTGAGTATCCTCAACTCTCTGCATTCCCTTCCCAGCTAAAAATCCAACCATCTCTACCCAAGTTTGCTGAATAACAGGCCAGCTCCTTGTTTCTGAGACTACAAAAACCTCATTCAAGATAACCTCAGAATAAGAGCAGAATTAGGCCATTTGGTCCATCAAGCCTGCTCTGCTATTCAATCATGTATTTTTATCCAACCCCATTCTCTTAATCCATTAATCTCTGCCTTGATTACACCCAAAGTCTTGGTCTCCAGTCTTCTGTGGTAACAAATTCCAGAGTCACCATCCTCTGGCTAAAGAAATTCCCCCTCATCTTAGTTCTAAATGGAGGCCCCTTCATTCTGAGGTCGTACCCTTGGATCCTAAACTCTTCCACTAATGGAAACATTCTCTCCACGTCCACTTTATCAAGGCTTTTCAATATTCAGTAAATTTTAATGAGATCCCCCTCCTCATCCTTCCAAACAATCCTCCTACAAAAAGCCTTTCATTCCTGGGATCATTCTTGTGAACCTCTCCTGGACTCTCTCCAGGACCAACCCAAAACTGCTCACAATATTCCATTTGTGGTATTCTGACCAATGCCTTATAAAGCCTCAACACTACATCATGCTTTTATGTTCTAGTCCCCTTGAAATGAATCCCAGCATTGCATTTTCCTTCTTTATTAACTCCACCTGCAAGTTAACCTTTATGGAATCCTGCAATAGGAATCCCAGGACCTTTTGCACCTCTGGTTCCTGAATTCTCTCCTCATTTAGAAAACAGTCTACCAGCAAGGGGAAACATGAACTTCACATCTTCACTGTTAACTCAGCTCAAAGCGTGGGCTTGCAAACCCAACATCAGATGATACCAGGAGACCAAATTAGGCCGTGAGGGTGGAGAGAGGGCTGGCAACAGCTAAAATTCTAATACAATTTTAAGTAATAGCATACCGCAAATTCACCCTCATCCCTTCACTGGAATGAATTTCACGCTGTAATGCAGGACAAATGACTGCATTTGACATGGTTATTAGGTGCAAATCTGGGTAATCCCTTCCATTCACAGGGGAGATGGAAAAGGGCAAAGGAGGTTTGGTTGGAAAGATGGGAGGAGGAGTCAGTGGACTCCAAATTACAAACAGAGGTTTTCTCTGCTGAAAAGACTGGAATTAGTGGTAGTGGTACACCCAGGGAATTCACCAAATAACCCTGGAACTTTAGAACCAAAAAAAAACAAAGAATTCATGTATAATTCAGACTCAGATTAAGGCTGCAATTCAGCAAACTGCTCTCTCAATGCAGACTGAGGATATGTCCACACTAGACCAGATAAATCCGTAACCAAAGCTTTCTCTCTTCGTTTTGACCCTCCGTCCACATTGAAACTGCGTTTTCCGCCCCCGAAATCGGAGCTTTTCAGAAACGCTCTCCAGAGTGAATAAATCTGAAAACGCCTACTATCCGGCGTAGTGTGTACGGGGTAACCGGCTATTTTTAAAACCGTTATCATGGCGTGCCGGAACAAATGGTGGTGGCAGCACCGCATTTCATTGTTTTCTTGATCGCAACCTCCAACACCGCAACGATATCTGACAGTAGATGTGTAACAGCCTAAGGTAACATTGTACGGAAATACAAGATAACACTGATGCAGACATGTTTTATACATTTAACAAGGTGCTTTATTAATGTATTGCTTGTGCAAACATTCAATATCTGCAATTGTCACTTTTGCCCAGTAAATCATTTTATTGCACATGTTAAATACAGCAAAATAATACACAAAGATATGGCAAAAGTAAAGGCAAACAAATGAGGTAACAGCAAATTTCACTTTTGCCCAGTAACAAGCCTTATTGCATTTAGTTGTAGCTGTCGCCCCTTTCATCGGTGAAGAGACTGTGGCTGTAGGAAATGTTTCTGGACAAACGCACACCAAGTCTTTCATTTGGCAATTTCCTTTGAAGTTTTTCTAGTCTGTAACTAGACAAACGCGCACCGTTTCCTCTTCGCTTGTTTTCTGTGTGTCCTGCGCATGCCCAGTAGGAGGCGATTCACCCAAATACCCGTTTTAATGTGGACGGAGGTATTTTCAAAAACGCCTAGTGTGGATGTCTGTCATTTTTACACGAAACCAGTGTTTTCAAAATTATCTAGTCTAGTATGGACATAGCCTGAAAAAGGCACAATTTATCTATCCCAGATCATTTCAAATCATCCCACCCAAGCTAAACCCACAAAATTAAAAGCAAACATTCATCTTGAACATATCAAAATGTGAACCATTTGATATTTAAAACACAAGAAAAGGAAGACAGATAATGAAAGTAAACCTGCACAATATACAAGAACAGATAGTAAAAGTTTTTAAAAATAATTATATAAAGTGGAAAAGAGTGACTAAAGTAAACAAAGGTCCTTTTAAAGATGAGAAGGGGATTTAATACTGAGTAATGTGGAAATGACTGAGGCCTTGAATGACCATTTCATGTTGGCCTTCAGTGTGGAAGACATGGCTAACATGCCAAAGAGAGATGTTATGGATGTGAAGGGAGGTGAAATCTTCGGCTAGATGAGCCATGATCTTTCTTAGGCGAAGCAAGCTCACTGGGCCAGATAGCTTAATCCAGTTCATGTTCCTTATGGTTCACTCTAGTGTAATTTGGAACTCCTTCCCTTTTGCCCTACTAATGCCTACCACCACTGCCTCTACCACCAAGATACCCTGATAGAGGGTTGAAACTCTTACTGCATTTAGTTGGCCAAAGGGTATGGAACCACGGCTGAGGAATCATAGCAGACAGGACCCTAGTGAAGAGCAGACAATGATTCTACAGGTAGCCACTACAGTGGAGGCTTTGGCTGCTTTTTCTGGAGAATCTCTATATGTGGAACGTTCACTCTGGACTCCTTGCAGATGCTGGCACATCGTTGGAATTCCCACTTCCTTCTTTCCCACAGGAAAAGCAATACTTCTGGCAGTCCAGTGCCCCAGCAGCACACTGCTCCCTGCAGACTCTGCTGAGAATGCTCTCCTCCACTACGAGGTGTACATGTCAATGTCGACTTCCTCAGCCTATCAAACCCGCTGTGTGGAGCATGCATCCTTATAACCCAGCTCAGCACTGGAATAAATATTAGTTTTTTGTCACTTGTACAGTACAATGCAATATACACAAGTATATATACATACATACACACACACACACATACACACACACACACCTATACTTAGATACATATACATTTATACATATATAGGGCAAGGCTGCCTAAGACTTTTGCACCGCACTACATTTGCGGAGCAGAGAGTATTGGTAGATCTTGTGGGAGTAAAGGATGTTGGAAATGGTGAGGGTGGAGCCTGTTTTGGGGGTGGGGGTGGGGTTTAAAGCAGGTGCAGAAACACCCAGCCCTGAGACACCAGGCAAACTCATATGATTCCAGATAATTGTTTTCTTGATCATTACAGAATGCCTCTCTGGTGCTTCCCGCTCCCTTCTCTCTCCCTTCCGCTTTGCCCAGCCATGATTCCCCTCACCCTGCCCCCTTCCCACTCTCAGACACAGCAATTGGTTTTAGAATATTGCAGGAAGTCCCCGGGTTATCCACGGGTCCAAAGTCCATGAGTCAATTTTCTCCGCAGGTTGGAAAATACTCAAAAAAACCTCACGACTGTGAACACACCTTCAGAGCATTGTAATTAAATACATCCAAAAATTATAAGCAAGTTTGCTTTTTTTATATAAATATGCACAAATTGGTAGGTGCCTGGAATGCCCTGCCAGGGGAAGTGGTGGAAGCGTATACAATAGGGTTTAAAAGGCATTTAGACAGATTCACGCACAGGCAGGGTATGGAGTTATACGGACCATGTGCAGATAAATGTGCAGTTTAAATTGACAATATAGTCTGCATTACTCTCTTCTCACTGCTGCCATCAGGATGTTGGTTCAAGAGCCTCAAAAACCAAACAGCTGGTATAGGAACAGTTATTACCTATCAAACATCAGGCTCTTGAAACAGAGGGGATAACTTCACTCACGCCAACACTGAAATGGTTCCACAATCTATGTACGCACTTTCAAGGACACAATTGTATTTCTAATCTATATTGACTCTTCTATTGTATATCTTACAGTACATACTATTACAAATTGCTATAAATTGCACATTCAAATGGAGACATAACGTAAAAATTTTTCTTCCTCGAGTATGTGAAAGATGTAAGAAATAAAGTCAATTCATCGCAATTGCTCAGTTTTTATTGCTTATTTGTTTTCTTTCCTTTTTGTACAGTATTTGGAGAGTTTGGCTTTTATTTTGCACATTTGTTGTTTGTCAGTTCTCTTGGGTTCAGTTTTTCATTGATTCTATTGCGTTTCTTGTATTTACTGTGATTGCCTACAAGAAAATGAATCTCAGAGTTGTATACTGTGACATGTGTGTACTTTGATTTGGACTTTGAGCAGGCTGGAAGGCCTGCCTCTGTGCTGTGTAGTTCTACATTATATATTACAGCCTTGGACTCAATGAATGCATTCATTTCAGATGATCAACTATTCCCATCTTTTTGCTCAAATATCTTCCCTCACCTCTTCCGGTAATCCTGACAATCCGACGCTAAATCTCTCTAACAAACCCTCGACACTTGCCAACTGACATCCCACTCTCAACCAAACTATCTCAAAATGTCACTCATTGTCTGTTGCTCTCCTCCTCCGCTGCTCTGCACCTGCCCACTTTTGCTGCACAACTTAAAAATGTTTCATTTTCTGACTTTTCCCACTCCCCCATTGCATTTTTATTTCAGATTTTCAGCATCCTTCCCACCCTTCAGAGATAAACAGATTTGATATGGTTTGGTGACGCCACCATCAGGCAGGAAACAGAACTGCACCCAAAATGTGTTTCAGGATCTAGGGAACTTCAGATTGGTGCAATCCAGTTGCACAGTCGTCACATATCATCAAAAAATTGGAAAGCTATATATTTTAACATGCCAGAATCACGTAATGGTTATTGTGAAGGGATATAGATATGTTAGTTCAGAGACGCAGTAGCAAGAATGTCAAGCAATCAGAAAAGTCAGAGATCAACAACTTTAATGATATATTGGCCTCCCTTATGAGATTATAAAGAGCTTTAGTGCGGCCTCTCCTGCACTGTTCTGGTTTCCATACCGAGAACAGGATGCCACAGCAGTGCAAGGTGGTAACTGGTATCAGTTTAAATTCTTTTCAGGCTTCCAGCTGGCTACAGATGTCAATTTTAAACCGACGTTTCAATGACGAATTCTGCTATCTTCATCAGGACTGATGCCTGGGCATGTCCAGTCTGGTGTTATTTACACCGCCGTCACCCATCACTCCTGATTTTACCTCCGTCCATCCGACATCCAATCAGTTTTCCATTTACAATCTCGTTTACAATCTCATTCCAGTTCTTACATACAGCGAGACCTTCGTCTTTGTTAAAATTATTTTCCTCTATTTTTACTTCAATGGCTTCCTTAACTAGGCAGTTCCAAAAGCCATTGGTGCAGCACAATAGTTTTGTGCCGTCGAAGTCAATCCTATGGCCGTTGCGAATGCAATGTTCTGCTACCACCAATTTCTCCGGGTAACCCAAATGGATACACCTCCCGTGCTCCTTGATGCGAGTTTCTACTGTGCGTCCCGTCTGGCCGATATATACTATTAGTACCAGTCACAAACACATAAGGAAGCTCAAATCACAGCTTATATGGGTCAAAGATGATCTGAGACTCAGGACGTCTGGCATTTACAGGATTCCCTGTGAATGTGGAGCAGCATATATCGGCCAGACGGAACGCAAACGATAGTTACCTGAGAAGAATGGTACCTGTAAGAGAGGCTACTATGACAGCAACAGTCACTCTGACTGAGCTGCAGAAGTCAGTGGCTGCAACTGGAGATGGAGTTCATGGCTCCACAATCTCTAAGGCGTTGCACAAAATGGGTATTTATAGAAGAGTAGCAAGAAAGAAGTCACGGTTTGCCTGTAAAGGCTTTGCAAAGCATCACATAGAAGGTACTGTAAAAATGTGGAAGAAGGTCTTGTGGTCAGATGAGACTAAAATGGAACCTCTTGGCCTCAATACTAAGTGGTACATGTGGCGTAAATCAAATATTGCTCATCAGCCAGGTAACCCCATCCTCACTGTAAAATATGATGGAGGTAGCATCATGCTATTGGGGTGCTTTGCAGCAGTAGGCACTGGAAATTTGGTCAGCATTGATGGAAAGATGAATACAGACAGATCCTGGATTAAAACCTGCTAGCCTCTGCCAGAAAGCTTAACAGGGGAGGAAGTCTATCTTTCAGCAAGGCAATGACCCAAAGCACCCTGCCAAAGCAACACTGGAGTGGCTTCAAATGAAGAAAATTTATGGCCTTGAGTGGCCCATTCAGAGTCCTGACCTTAACCCATTCGAACATCTCTGGCAAGACTTCAAGATTGCTATCCATTGCCACTCACCAACTAACCAGGTGCAGCTCTGGCAATTTGGCAAAGAGGAATGGACAAATCTTGCTCCATCACATTGTGCAAAGCTAATTGAGACTTACCCAAAAAGACTACTGGCTGTAAAAAGCTTCAAGAGGTAGCTTAACCAAGTACTGAGCAAAGGGGGAGAGGGAATGAATACTTTTGAACTTATGACATTTCAGGTTTTGAATGTTTATTTTTTCATACTTCACAATTTCCCTTGTTTTTTGGTCTATACTGTGAAAATAAGCATCACGTGAATCACAATTCAAAAAATTCTTGGTTATACAGATCAAAATCCCTGGATGTAATACTCATACGTGAACGAAAGGTTTGGGGTTGAATACTTTTTCCAAGGCACTGTATACCTAATAACTTGGCCTTCATAGCCGTCGGTGGCAATGGATTCTAGATTCACCACCTTCTGAATAAAGAAATTCCTCCTCATCTCTGTTTGAAAGGAAAGTCCTTCAATTTTGTTGTGAACTGTCAGAGGTTACAGCGGGATATCGAGAGGATGCAAAACTGGGCTGAGAAGTGGCAGATGGAGTTCAACCCAGATAAGTGTGAGGTGGTTCATTTTGGTAGGTCAAATATGATGGCAGAATATAGTATTAATGGTAAGACTCTTGGCAGTCTGGAGGATCAGAGGGATCTTGGGGTCCGAGTCCATAGGACACTCAAAGCTGCTGCATAGGTTGACTCTGTGGTTAAGAAAGCATACGGTGCATTGGCCTTCATCAATCATGGGATTGAGTTTAGGAGCCGAGAGGTAATGTTGCAGCTATATAGGACTCCGGTCAGACCCCACTTAGAGTACTGTGCTCAGTTCTGGTCACCACACTACAGGAAGGATGTGGAAACCACAGAAAGGGTGCAGAGGAGATTTACAAGGATGTTGCCTGGATTGGGGAGCATGCCTTATGAGAATAGGTTGAGTGAACTCGGCCTTTTTTTCCTTGGAGCAACAGAGGATGAGAGGTGACCTGATAGAGGTGTATAAGATGATGAGAGGCATTGATCGTGTGGATAGTCAGAGGCTTTTTCCCAGGGTTGAAATGGCTAGCGAAAGAGGGCACAGTTTTAAGGTGCTTGGAAGTAGGTACAGAGGAGATGCCAGGGGTAAGTTGTTTTTTTTTTTGTTTTTCTTTTTTACAGAGAGTGGTGAGTGCGTGGAGTGGGTTGCCAGCAATGGTGGTGAAGGCAGACACAATAGGGTCTTTTAAGAGAGTCCTAGATAGGTACATGGAGCTTAGAAAAATAGAGGGCTGTGGGTAACCCTAGGTAATTTCTAAGGTAAGGACATGTTCGGCACAGCTTTGTAGGCCAAAGGGCCTGTATTGTGCTGTAGGTTTTCTATGTTTCTACGTCCTTATTGTGGATGTCCAGGTCACTCGCTCAGCTGGAACCATGAATGCACAACAGAAGAACTGCACAAATCTAACTGTGTCATCATCAGATACAACAGACAACCAAACCAATCAATCAATCACAGTCACATACACCAAGATGCAGTGAAAAACTTGATTTTACATGCCATCCACACAGATTATTTCAAAACACAAGTACATCAAGACAGTATAGCAGAATGTAGAATAAAGAAAGAGCAATACAGACAGACAATAAGGAGCAAGGACCAAGACAAGTTAAATTATGAAATTTATAATATGAACATGGATGTAAGAAAAATTGAGAATTATAGGCTGTGTAGATTAAAAGGTGGGCACAATTTCTGGGCAGAAAGGCCCAGACTGTGCTGTACCATTCTAGCCTAATCCAAAAGCAACGATGGCAAACACTGAAGCACCCGTTCAAGACAGCATCGTCGTTACATCCATAGAACATTAGATGCTGAGGATCACAGTCATTAAACCACAAGACAAGCACTGCTATACATTTGCTCGGTAGACAGGTACTGTACAGGGATAAGAAATGTTTAGAGGGATATGGAACCAATTTGGATGGTCATCATGGCCGGCACAGACCAGTTGGGCCGAAGGGCCATGACCCCCAGAGGCCAAGACTGCTGATCTAGAGACAGGATCAAACTGGTATTGGAACCCAGAGGCAGCAACACAATGTATGCCATTGTTAGAACCCTTATCACACCGATGCTGCACACAAAACCAGATCTTTCACTCACACCCCTGAATTCAGCCCACTCTCACAATCCAAGTGACACACCCATCCCCACTCCCATACACTTACCGTGGTAGAAGTTAGCATTGCCCAGAAATATCGCATTGTTTAACAGGGTCAGGACCCAGCAGAGGGGGAGTAAGTACAGAAGAGAGAGTATACCCAACAAGGTTCCGTAAAACCTACAACACAACATGAGAGAAAGAACTTCAGTATCCAAGTGACTCCAGCCCCAGAACTCAGCAACCGTTATCAACGTAGGGAAGAATGAAAGGGGGGGGGGTTGCCTCTTTGTAACCTATCAAATACTGAAAGGCCTAAATAGAGAGGGGACATTTACTATAATGGGGGGAAGTTTAGGACCAGAGGGGACAGTCTCAGAATAGGACCCTTTGGAACAGAGATGAGAAAGAATTTATTTAACACAGGGTGGTGTATCTGTGGAATTCATTGCCACAGACGGCTGTGAGGAAGCCAAGAGATTTGGTGTATGTTGAAAAAAAAATCTAATAAATATATGCTTAAAGCAAAGACTGAAAAGTTCTTAATTATTAAGGGTGTCAAAGGTTACAGGGAGAAGGAAGGAGAATGGCATCGAGGGGACAAATAAATCAGCCATGATGGAATGGCAGAGCAGACTTGATGGGCCAAATAACCTAATTATTTTCCTACGTCTTATGGTCTAAGTTAGCTTCAATGCAGGGGATCACAAGAGACTGCGGATGCTGGAATCTGGAGCAGCACACATCCTGCTGGAGGAACTCACTAGGGTGAAGTGACACCTGTGGTCGGGGGGGGGGGGGGCAGGAGCTAGCGACATTTCAGGTCAGCTCCCTGCATCAACTCATGGTTCTTGGTCATGATCCGGATACATTTATTTATCTATCACATGTACATCAAAACATACAGTGAAATGCATTGTTTGTGTTAACAACCGACACAACCCAAGGATGTGATGCAGGCAGCCCACAAAACGTCACCACACATTCTGAAGGCAATAGATCATGCCCTCATTGTTGGCCAATTGACATGTTCCCATCAATCCACACCCATTTTTATTGATGCAACAAAGATTGTAGACTCAAATTTATTTATCACATGTACATTGAAACATACAGTGAATTGTGTTGTTTGCATGAACAATCAATACACGTGAGCATATGCTGGGGGGCAGACCACACACACTCACTCACTCTTTGGGCCTCTAAGTTCCCCAGTCACATAAGCCAAACAGCATCGCAGGCATCCACTAGTCCACAGAGTCCATGCACTATTCTTACTTAAATGCCATTCTATTCTCTGAACCTTCCCATCATCTAGCCCCACCTCCCGCACAATTTACAACAACCAGTTAACCCACCAACCTACAAATATCTGGCATGCGGTAGGAAACCAGAGCTGTTGCAGGGAGAACATACGAACTCCACACAGACAGCAGCTTCTTCATTTCAAGTTCAAAATTCAACTCTAGATGTTTGAACGTTTGCCTTGATAGTCAGCTGTTGTGACACTGATGACAGTGCCAAGTCATATAACCGGTGTGGGTCAGGGCACAGGGTGGTCGTGCGAAACTAAAACCACCAAGTTTTGGATGAGCTATAGTTTTGTAGGTGGAAGGCAAGCACCAGTGACCAAGGTGTTCAACAGTCAAGTCCAGCAGTACCAAGAGCACGGATGGAATAGGAGAGGATCGGGAAAATCTTATAACACATTCTTGGAGATGGAATATAATGTATTAGAACTGAAAAGAGGGTGCAGAAGAAGTTCATCAGGATGCTGACTGGATTAGAGGGACTGACCTGCAAGGAGAGGTTGGATAAACTTGGCTTACCTTCTCTAGAGGGCCGGACGTTAAGGGGAGAACAGACAGAGGTTTAAATAGGGTAGGCAATCGGAATCTGTTCCCACAGTGTACAAATGTCCAATGCCAGAGGACATGATTTAAGGTTGGGGGGGGGTGTGGAGGGAGAATAGTGGGAGAGTTTAAAAGGTGATGTGAAGGCAAATTTCTTTATTCCCCACATAATAGTGAAAGCAAGCAATCTGGTGGGAGTTTCAGAGGATTGTGGATTTACACACGAATATGAAAAGAATGAAGGGATATGGATGATACATTGGAACGGATCAGATTTAGTATAAATTTGCAGCAAGATCAGCATGACATCATGTACTAAATGGCCTGTCCAATGCTGTACAATTCTGTGTTGTATAATTATTTACAGTTTAAATTGTCGTCTCGGTCAAGGGTTAAGAAATTCACAGCAAGCTCACCCACCCTCCAAACCAAACTTGTACGCGCACCATTGACTTACAGGACAGACACAGTGTGATCTTCCCAGTACAGGACACGGTACGCAGCTTCACAACTGATGCAAGTCTTGTTCAGCAAATCGTCCAGATGAATTAAGCTGAGAGAGGGAACAAACACACACACACAAAAAAAACACCTGTATTAACAAAACAGTGTGAATCAGGGACAAAAGAGACTCAAGATACTGTAAACCGAAAGAAAATTGAAATGTAGAGGGAACTCAAAGCTCAAAGTAAATATATTATCAAAGTATAGATGTGTCACCACATACTTTTCTGAAATTCATTTTCTTTATGGGCATTCACAGTAGAACAAAGAAATACAATAGAATGAATGAAAAACTTTACACAAAGACTGACAAAAAACCAATGTGCCAAAGACAATTTTTAAACACAAAAATAAATAAATACTGAGAACGCGAATTAGTCACTGAAAATTAGCACAATGGTTGTGGAGTCAGTTCAGAGTTGTGGTAAATGAGGTTATCCACTCCTGTTCAGGAGCACAAGGGTTAAAGGGAAATAACTGTTTCTGAACCAGGTGGTGCAGCTCCTGTACCTCCTTCCCAATGGCAGCAGTGAGAAGACAGCATGGCCTGGTTGGTTGGGGTCCTTGATAATGGACGCTGTTTTTTGTGGCAACGTTTTTTGTAGATGAGCTCAATGGTAGGGAGGGCTTAGCCTGTGATGGACTGGGCTGTATCTCTTCACTTTTTTGTGGGAATTGAGCTGAATGACCTAACTTTGCTCCTACGTAGTCTTATGGTCTAATACCTATTATCAAAGATCTCCACCACCTGAGTAATGCCACACTTTCACGGCTACCACCAGGCAGGAGCTACAGAAGCCTGAAGTCTCACACCACCAGGTTCAAGAACAGTGACTTCCCCTCAACCATTTGGTTCTTAAACCAAACTGCACAACCCTAATCACTACAGTTTAGCAACTCTAACACCACGTCGCACTAAAATTGATTCTGTTTTTATTCTAACTTGTAAATATTGCATACAATTAATGCTTAATTTGTTTTTCTTGTGAATGTTGTTTATATGATGCTGTGTGCCTGTGATACTGCTGTAAATATGTTTTTCATTGCACTTGTGCGAACATTTGACAATAAACTCAACTTCATCTGCCAATTACTGCCTCATAGATGTGCCAGAAAGAGACAGCAAATTGAACAATGGGGTCACAAGACATTACTGCCATCTGCACAGGAGACTGGAGACCCACGGCCAACATTTCAATAATAGCTTCTTCCCCTTCACCATCAGAACTCTGAATGGTCCATGAAAATGACCTATTTTTGTACTACTTATTTATATTACATATAATTTCATTATTATAATTTTAGTACTATGTATTGCACTGTACCACTGCCACAAAACACTAATCTTCACAACATACGCTATTGATAATAAACCTGATTCTGATATGACAAGTGTCGTAAAGAATTAGTGGAAAATTATAATATTCTAAAGAAGTTCTTAAGCTCTGTTCAATGATTAATTGAACAACAAAGGCATGTTTACAATAGCAAGTGGACCTGGAATCTTTTCCCCGGGGTAGGGGAAACCAAACTAATTTCATAGGGTAAACACGAGCAAATCTGCAGATGCTGGAATTTCAAGCAACACACATCAAAGTTGCTGGTGAACGCAGCAGGCCAGGCAGCATCTCTAGGAAGAGGTACAGTCGACGTTTCGGGCCGAGACCCTTCGTCAGGACTAACTGAAAGAAGAGCTAGTAAGAGATTCAAAAGTGGGAGGGGGAGGGGGAGGGGGAGATCCGAAATCTTAGGAGAAGACAGGAACTCCCTCTGTCCCTCTCACTATACCCCTTGCCCATCCTCTGGTCTTTTTTCCCCCTCCCTCTTCTTTCTCCCTAGGCCTCCTGTCCCATGATCCTCTCATATCCCTTTTGCCTATCACCTGTCCAGCTCTTGGCTCCATCCCTCCCCTTCCTGTCTTCTCCTATCATTTCAGATCTCCCCCTCCCCCTCCCACTTTCAAATCTCTTACTAGCTCTTCTTTCAGTTAGTCCTGACGAAGGGTCTCGGCCCGAAACATCGACTGTACCTCTTCCTAGAGATGCTGCCTGGCCTGCTGCGTTCACCAGCAACTTCTATGGGTGTTAGTTTCATAGGGTGAGAGGGGGAAGATTTAAAAGGGACCTGAGGGCAACTCTTTCCACACAGAGGATGGTCAGTATGTATGATACCTCATCCATGAGAAGGAATACCTTTTGATGAGAGGTTAAACTATGGCTCCATTTGCTCTGGCAGGAAAAGGTTAAAAATCTCAGAGAATAGAAACAGAACACATTAGAAACACACCGCAGGTCAGGCAGCAACCACAGAAAGAAAAATATGGTCACTATTTCAGGTGGAAGGTGCTTTGTTATAACTGTCCCAGTTCTTCAACCTGAAACAGTAACCTCCTGTCTCTCTCCACAGATGCTCACCAAGAAGTAAACTTACAAAGTTTTGATTTCCACCAGAGCTTCCTGCCTGGTGATTTTAACTTTCTGAAGATCCTCTCTTCGGACACTATGACTCTTCCGCTGTGCAAGGGCTTGCTCGGTGAGTTGTTCCTGGCAACAGTCCTGCAGATATCCGAGTACAGCAGGGGTAGAGATAACCATGGCGAGCAGGATGAACCAACCAGCTACAAAGGAGAAAATGAAACCAATATTCACAACAGCATAAATTCCACAAGTGTGTGAACTGCAGGGCATCTGACTGCAAGACCCTGAGATGAATTGTGAGGATTACTGGGAGAAATCATCTCAGGTCAATTCACACCACCTCCCCACCCACCCTATCCAGGACATGTACCAGAAACACTGTCTCTGCAGAGTCCTCAGCATCAAAGACCCCTCCCATCCATTCCACAATCTCTTTGACTTCTACTGTCAGGCAGAAGGTTCCACAGTAGAAGAACACCAGCTTCCTCCCTCATGCTGAAAGACTCCCGCACACCCAGTACACATTATTTATGTTAGCCCCTATAGCAGCAATACTGTTCTATATTTAACTAAATGTAGTTTATGCACTTCGTCAACTTGTACATCTACAGAATACTTTATCTGTTAATACTATAGTGTTAATATTATTTAATGTGCTGTATGTAATATATGCACCAAGTTTTACACCATGGTCCCAGAGGAACACTTTCATTTAGATGCGTACATGTGTACGGGTGCATGGCCATAAACTTGAACTTGAACCCTGTACTCAGACAGAGCAGCCTGTGTGACTGGACAGCAGAACACAACTCCTGTCTCAGAATGTGTTAGACAAAAAAAAAAGCTCCATCCACAAAATTCCTCAGGAGTGCCATGGTGCACACCACAAGAACTACCCCTGTGCATTGGGGTACATTTTCATTTTCAACAGGCTGATTGCCAGCATGAAGGGGTCTCCTTACAAGGAAAGTCATCAGTTGGGATATGCCCCTTCTCATCAGGGAGAAGGTCCAGGAGCCTGAAGACCCACACTCAGCAATTCAGGAATAGCTTCTTCCCCTCTGGCAAGTTTCTGAAAGGTCTACAAACCTCATTATTGCATATTTTGCATTATTTTTGTAATTTATACTAATTTTATGTCTGTGTTGTACTGCAGCTGCAAAACAACAAGTTTCATGTCACACAAGTCAGAGATAATAAACCTGATTCTAACTGCATCAGCAGATTGAGCCAACATTCAATCACTTCAATTTGAACTTACTGAAACACAAAAATTCTCCACTCAGGACCAGCACCGGAAACTCACTTTGGTCCCAACTATCCCTTTATGACACTTACATGGAACAGTTCTCATAGCAATGCTATACGCACACACAACACACACTCCTTTCTCTTCTATGGTTGCATTGGCGCTACTTTCTGGTCTTGTACAGAAAGCGCCTTCGTCTTTGCTCTCGCTGGCTTTCATTCTAAATTTTCACATGGTCCATTACTGGCTCTTGACTTCTCATAGCACGGAAACATGTTATTTCAGCCCAACCATTCCATGTTGACCTGGAACCCACCCAGCTAGTCTCAACTTTCTACGTTCAGCCCATATTGCCCCAAACCCTGCCATCCCACAAACCTGTCCAAGTGCTTCACTCTCTACCACAGTGGACAGGTCCACCTTCCATCCAGATAGACATATTGTCCTCATCAGGTAATAGGTTGGCAAACAACATCAAACACAGGCTCATAGGCTGGCAGCTACTTCCAACTACTCTTCCTCTTGCTTCCCTTGAGGACACCATTCCAGTCTCCTCGTTTCTCCAGCCCTGTCACATTTTGCTGACGAGACTTCCCACACCAGTACTTACAAGATGACTTCCTACTTCCTTGGCTGCGGCTTTAGCTCAGCCATGGTTGTGGAAAACCCTGAACTTCATTTCCCATACTTCTCCTCATATAGTTGTCTCTTACTCCTAGTGAGAACAAGGTTCTCTTTGACTTCACTTCCTCATCCATGATCATCCTCTATCATTCCTGCCACCTTAAACAAGGTACCCCAATCAGGCACATCTCCTCACCCAATCTTCCAAAGGCCCATTCTCACCTAAGAATTTGGTACGTCACCAAAGACTTTTGCAAATTTCTATGGGTAAACGATGGAGAGATTTCCAATGGGTTGTATCACAGCCAGGATAAGGAGGTTAGCCTGTGAGGAGAGATTAAGTGGCCTGGGACTACACTCACTAGATATTCAAAAAGATGAGCAGGGATTATATAGAAACATAAAATTATGAAAGGGATAGATAGGATAGAGGCAGGTAAGCTGTTTCCACTGGTAAGTAGGACTAGAACTAGGGGACGCAGCTTCAAGTTTCAGGGGAATAGATTTAGGATAAAGATGAGGAGAAACTGCTTTTCCCAGAGTAGTGAATCTCTGGAATTCTCTGCTGGGAAGCAATAGAGGCTATGTCAATATACTTAACACACAGTCAGATAGATTTCTGCAAAGCCGGGGATTTTAGGGGTCTGCCGAAAAGGCGGGTAGGTGGAGATCAGTCCATGGTCATGATTTTATTGAATGGTGAAGTACTCTCGACAGGCCAGATGGTCGACTCCTGCTCCTGGTTCTTACTGTATGTACTTACAGCTACATCTCTTTAACCATTTGGTTCTTGAGTCAACGCATTGTTCATTACTATAATTTAGCAACACTACTAATTGTTCTTTATTGTAAAAAATTGTGTGTAATTTTTGCTGAATTTATGTTCCTTATACAATGCTAGGTACTTGAGCTGCTGTTGCAAATAAGTGTTTTTATTGCTGTTGTTCATGAGACAATAAATTCAAGTTTGACTTTATGTTCAATTCAACACAAGAACATAGTGGAAATACTTGACAGGACGGGCAGTATTTGTGGAGAAAGAAACAAGTGTTTGTTGGCCTGAAGCATTAACCATTTCACTCTCCACTGATGCTACCACTGAGTCTCCAGTGCTTTCTGTTTTAATTCAAAATTCTACCTCCTTTGCAAATGAGTGCATTCGACAAGATAGATGCCAAAAACTACGTTCCTCTCCATGCAGAAAACCAACTACAAAGGGACACTGTTTCAGAAAAAATGTCATTCATTTCAGGAAGTGACAAGGCAGAATTTTCTCTCAAGGAACCACAGATTGATTGAATACAAAGATAACGATTTGCTTTATTTGTCATGTGTACATCAAAACCTACAGTGAAATGCATCATTCAGATCAATGTCCAACATAGTCAGAGAATCAGAATATCAGAGATATATTGTACATGCATACTTTGACACTGTAAAATGTTACACTAACCACTATGCTACCTGGCTGCCCTGAAACAGGGCTGAATCAGGCAGAAGGCAAGTCTATCAGCAAGTCAAGAGTTCTGGGGAACAGGCAGCCAAGATCAAAAGCACATCAGCTACCATCTACCTATCACCCACACCTCACGCTCGCAACGGAACAGAGACCCTCATGTTGCTTTCTTTAGTACGATTATGATTATTAAGGCTTACCTTGGCTGAGAGCCAGAAACAGCACATTGAGTGTAACACAGCACACGAGGGAGCAAAGGGGAGCTTTCCATCTACAAAAGAAAAAGTACACGTGATTGATAAACACAGTAGGGACACAGGACCTGGGCATCTTTGGAGAGGAGACAGGGAAATCTCTAAGAAAGACATAGCACTAAAGAATGGTAAATCTCCAGTGCCAGACAGTCACTTCATTCATGGGGTTTAAAAAGGGAGTAATTGGAAACAATTCAAATTACTGTCATGATTTAGAGTCATAGAAAAGCACAGCACAGAAGAACTTTCAGCCCATCTAGTCTGTGCTACTTACTCCCATCAACATTTGGAAATAGTTTATGTTTCAGGTCCTGATGAAGGGACTCGACCAAAAGCACTGACCATACCTTTGCCTCCATAAATGCTGCCTGTCCCACGGAGTCCCTCCAGCAGTCTGTTCCTTTTGCACACTCCTGATTTTAGCAACTGCAGTCTCTCGAGGATGCTCTGACTTGCAGACACGAGAGTGCAGATACTGGAATCCAGAGCAACACACAAAATGCTAGATGAACTCAAGTAGTCAAGCAGCATCCATAGGAGGAAACGAACTGACCATGTTTTAGGTCAGTACGCTGCATCAGGACTTTCTGGGTTCTTTTCTTCACACCATGCCTCTCACTTGAAACAATAGAAATATCTACACACAAACATTTACTGAATTTGAAACTTCCCACTGCATTGTGCACTGTAAGTCAGAGGATGCACTGCTTTATCTAACTGAAGAATACTCTACAATACCACACACAAAGTATTGTTCTGCTGAGCCAAAACCAGTGTCGATTGTTCTATTTCTTCAATGCCAGGGTGTCTTATTGTTTGCAACGGGTACTCTGAGATCAAATTGCTTTAGTTGTGGGACACTTTTAAGGCTCACAGTTAGCATAGGGTCAGAGAAATCCACGCCTTTCCCTTTCAAATAAAAAATGTTTGCTAACACTAAAATATTACTGAAGGAATGTCAGTTTTCATAGACTTGAGTCACATGGAACGGTGATTTTACTACACAATGGGTTCTAGAAATGAACACAGCGTTGTAGCACTGCAGTTAGCATAATGCTATTAGAGTGGCTGCTGTAAGATGCAGGTTCAATTCCTGCCTCTGTCTGTAGGGAGTTTATGTTCTCCACATGACCGCGAGGGTTTCCTCCGAGTGCTTCAGTTTCCTTCCACATTCCAAAGACATACGGGTTAGGATTAGTGAGTAACAGCATGCTGTGTTGGCACTGGAAGTGTCTAGCAACATTTGTAGGTTGCTCAGCACAGTCCTCGTCGATTTGATTGATGCAAATAATACAATTCACTGTACATTGCAATGTACAAGTGACAAATAAACCTGATTTTCCTTTCTTTATTAAATCGGTCAATTCATTTCTATACTTTTTCAAATCCCCTCAAGTATTTTTAAACATTTTCTGTAACTTATTTCACAACATATTAGTTTTCCGGTCAAATGAAAACACTTGAGTTCTCCTTTCACTTCCATGGGTGAGCCTTGATTGCTGAGCGAATCATTTCCTAATAGAGCTCAGGATCAACCATTTCTCACAGCTCAGGCCACTTGGACAGAGAGCAGCTGAGTAAACTGGAAACACCAGGGAGGTTCATAGTTCCTTATCTGACATCACACGATGTGTATGAGAGACGGGGGGGTTGGGGGGGGGGGAACCAAGAGGCCATGGGAGTGTGACAATGGGTTGGATCACTTGGATCAAATGTAAAACGTCTTCACTACTTGAATGAACCTACTTAGCAATTTGCCCCGACAAAGAACTCCATCCAAGCATAGCTAGGCAAAAGACACCAGGCAAAAGATCCACATTTCTGTCGAACATGGTGTGCATGCTATGTTGACACCAGAATGTGGCAACACTTGTGGGCTGCCACCAGCACATCCTTAGGTCTGATGGATGAGGGGTAACAACAGTTCCTAAACCACCAGCGCCTTTACTTCCTGAGAAAACTAAAGAAATTTGGCCTGTCCCCTAAAACCCTCACTAATTTTTATAGATGCACTGTAGAAAGCATTCTTCTAGGGTGCATCACAACCTGGTATGGGAGTTGTCCTGTCTAAGACTGGAAGAAGCTGCAGAAGATCATGAACACGGCGCAGCACATCACACAAACCAATCTCCCGTCCATGGACTCACTTTACACCGCACGCTGTCGGAGCAGTGCTGCCAGGATAATCAAGGACACGACCCACCCAGCCAACACACTTTTCGTCCCTCTTCCCTCCGGGAGAAAGTTCAGGAGCTTGAAGACTCATACGGCCAGATTTGGGATCAGCTTCTTTCCAACTGTGATACGACTGCTGAACGGATCCTGCCCCGGATCTGGGCCATACCCTCCAAATATCCGGACCTGCCTCTCGTTTTTTTTGCACTACCTTACTTTCCCTTTTCCATTTTCTATTTATGATTTATAATTTAAATTTTTAATATTTACTAATTTTTAATATTTTTAATATTTAATATTTGTAATCCAGGGAGCAGGAAGCGCAGAATCATATATCGCTGTGATGATTGTACGTTCTAGTATCAATTGTTTGGCGATATTAAAGTATAAAGTATGAACCTAGTGGGCCCCGAGGCTCCTGTATCTCCTTCCTGATGGTAGCGACAAGAGAGCAATTGAGAAATGAAATAAACCTTCAGTAATTTCAATACGAGGAGGTAGGAACAAAATAAAGGAAAAAGTGGGTGTTATCTTCCAAAGTTCTGTAGATTATAAAACAGTTAAGCAGATCAGAGGAGGACAATGTAACCTCACTATTCCGCAAAGCAGAGTGACAAAGAGAGTCGAAGTAATCTGTGCCAGTGCAATGACAAGCTTACTTACAGCAGCATCTCTGGCACGCTGCCTCATATTAGTAGCATTCACAAGGAAAACAAATTATTCACAATTTTTACAAGAAAGTGGGAGAGGGGTTACAGGAAGCCAGAGACTGGTCAGTTCCCACCAGTCATCATCATCAGGTGCCAAGCCCAGTTTGAGCTTTGACTGCCATGGCCCACACACTCCTGTTTCCGGTCAAGTGGATCAATTCATTGGAATTCATTTCCAGTTCTTTGGCTGCTGTCTCCATCATCATTTGTCTTTGTCTTCCTCTTGCTTTCTTCCCTTCAATCTTTCCCATAATTACCTCTTTCCTAATCACATGTCCAATGAAGTTGCGTTGCCTTTTCATGATCTCATTATTTCTCTTTTTGTGTTTACTCTGTGCATGACGTCCTCGTTAGATATTCGTTTCGTCTATAATATTCTTTGCATCCTCCTCAAAAACCAAATCTCTGCTGCTTCAATGTGTTTCTTCATGTTACTAGATATGGTCCAACATTCTGAGCCATATAACATAACTGGATAAATGTAACATTTCAGTGCTCTGAGGCGGGTTGTCATGCCTAGTTTAGTATTGGTTAGTAGCTGGGAAAATATCAGAGTACTTTATCAAGGATGGGAAAAATATGCCATTTTAAAAATGTCAAGGGAAATAGACAAAGTCAACATGAATTTATGAAAGGGAAATCATGTATCAGTCAGTTTGTGAAACGTTTTACTGACAATGTGACTGCAGAAGAGATAAGAGAGAATCAATGCATGTATTTGGTGCATCAGAAGACTTTGATAAAGTCCTACATAAGTGACATGTATGTATAAATAAACCACATGGAATGTAACCAATATACTTACAGGATTTGAAAATTTGTCGACAGGAACGAGTTCAGAACAAATGAGTCTTTCTCGGGCGAGTATGTGGTAAATAGTGAAGAACCAATTTTTATCAATGCACCATAGAAAGCATCCTATCTGGATGCATCACAGCTTGGTATAATTACTGCTCTGTCCTTGACCACAAGAAACTACAGAGAGTTGTACACGTAGCTCTGAACGTCACAGAAACCAGCCTCCTTTCCATGGATTCTGTCTAAACTTGTGCCATATTGTACTTGGGAACTGTTCAATAATGTTATAACAGTGGGGCTGATGTTATCCATGACTGGGGGCACTTGCTTTCAGCTTTTGCATCTTCCGCTCAATGGAATAGGGGAGACGAGAGAACTATAGGGCGGGTGGCGTTTTTGATTATGTTGATTGCTTTACTGAGGCAGCGAGAAGTGTAGTCCACGGGGGGCGGCGGGGTGGGGTCTGGTTTCTGTGATGTGCTGTGATACATGTCCAGAACTCTCTGCAACTTCTTGCAGTCACAGGCAGATCAGTTGCTGTGATGTATCTAGATAGGTCACTTTTTATGGTGCATCAATAAAGATCAGTGAGAATCAACGAAGACATGCTAAATTTCTTCAGCCTCCGAGAAAGTAGAGGCATTGATAAGCTTTCTTGCTTGTGGCGTCAACATGTATCATGATTTGGATGAAGGAACACAATGTTTCTCAACTTGCCCAAGACAGTAATCTGGGTGGGATTGTGAGAAGGATGCAAAGCGGCTTCAGTCACTTTATAGAGCTGGAGTAAGAACAGTATCGTGAATTTACCTCAGACAAGTGTATAAATGTTGCACTTTGGCAAGTTAATCAAGGGTAGGACAAACAGTAAATGGTGGGGTTCTGGAGAGTATTGTAGAACGGGAAGAGCTCAGGATATAGGTATCTAGTTCCATGAAAGTAGCAACACAGGTTAATAGGGTGGTGAAGGTGGCATTCAGCTTGCTTGCCTTCAGTCAGGGCACGTACAGGAGTTGGGACGCACATGCAAGACACATTAGGTCAAAAAAAAGAGTAAACTTCATTCCCCTCCCTTTCCCCCACATTCTTCCTCTGACTTCTCATCTTTTTCCCCCCAATCCTGATGAAGGGTCTCGGCCTGAAATGTTGACTGTTTATTCATTTCCATAGATGCTGCCTGGCCTGCTGATTTCCTCCAGCATTTTGCCTTGGATTTCCAACATCTACAGATTTTCTCATGTTTGTAACCTCAATCAGTTTGGCGTCCCTCATCTTTCCTGGCCTCACCAGTGATGTAAACTTAAATGGAACAGGCACAATTAAGAAATCTGAAGGGACACACCTTGTGTGAAAACCTCAATCTATTTGGTCAAGAAATTAAATTGAATTGACTTTTACTACTTACATCCTGCATATACATGAGGAGTAAAAATCTTTACGTTATGTCTCTATCTAAATGTGCAATGTGCAATTTATAGTAATTTGTAATAAACAGTATGTACAACAGGCCAGTGAATATAACATAGAAATACAATAGTATCAGCATGAATTAATCAGTCTGATGGCCTGGTGGAAGAAGCTGTCCCAGAGCCTGTTGGTCCTGACTTTAATGCTATGGTACCGTTTCCTGGAAGGTAGCAGCTGGAACAGTTTGTGGTTGGGGTGACTCGGGTCCCCAATGATCCTTCGGGCCCTTTTTACACACTTGTCTTTGTAACTGTCCTGAACAGTGGGAAGTTCACAACTACAGATGTGCTGGGCTGTCTGCACCACTCTCTGCAGAGTCCTGTGATTGAGGGAAGTACAGCTCCCATACCAGGCAATGATGCAGCCAGTCAGGATGCTCTCAATTGTGCTCCTGTAGAAAGGATTTGGGGGCCCATACCAAACTTCTTCAACCGTCTGAGGTGAAAGAGGCACTGTTGTGCTTTTTTCACCACACAGCTGGTATGTACAAACCATGTGAGATCCTCAGTGATGTGTATACCGAGGAACTTAAAACTGTTCACCCTCCCAACCCAGATCCATTGATGTCAATAGAGGTTAGCCTGTCTCCATTCCTCCTGGAGTCCACAACAGGATTGCAAAAGAACAATTCGAAGAGTCATAGAGCAGTACCACACCAAAATCAGCCCTTCAACCTATCTTATCTGACCTGTGCTGGACTATTATTCTGCCTGGAATCATTAACTCACACATGGACCACAGCCCTCCACACTCCTCCCAAAACCAAACCCTTGTACAAACCCAAACTCTTCTTAAACTGTTGCAATCAAACCCGTATCCACCACTTCCGCCGGAAGCTCGCTCCACACTTACACCACCCTCTGAGTGAAGAGGTTCCCTCTCCGGTTCCCCTTAAATATTTCACCTTTCACGCTTAACCCATGACCTCTAATTCTAGTCTCACCCAACTTCAATGGAGAAGGCCTGCTAACATTTATGCTATTTACCTCTCAATTTTGTTGTGGCAATATTGGTGCAATAATTTATAACGTACAAGTTCAGTATAACACACGGTACTGTACAAAAGCCTTAGGCACATACAGTGTACATAGCAAGAGTGCCTAAGACAGTTTTCTATTTGTCAATGTGCAATGGAGAGAGTGGTTGTAAATCTAGCGGGAGCAAAGGGTGTTGGGAATAGCAAGGAAGGAGCACCGCGATAGCGGAGAAGCACAAGAACATAAATCAGCCATCTGGCCCGTTGAGTCTGCTCCACCATTCAATTAGATCATGGGTGACCGACCACGGACTCATCTCCACCTACCTGCCTTTTCCCCATAGCCCTCAATTCCCCTAGTATGAAAAAATCCAGCAGTGCCAGGAGTGAGGAGGTGGGAAGGGGGCAGACACACGCAGCCCTGAGAAACCAGACAGGGTCATTTGATTCCAAACAGTTGGTTTGTTGATCATCACAGAATGTCTCTCTGGTGTTTCTAGCTCCCTCCCCCTTTTTCCACCCGTGATTCCCCTCTTCCTGTCACCTTCCCACTCTCAGTCACAACAGAGACCCATATCAGAATAAGGTTTATCATCGCTTATACATGTCCTAAAACTTGGGGTTTTTTTTGGGAAAAATTACTACAGTGCTGTCTTATGTACCCTGGCTATACACTGTGTATATGCCCAAGACTTTTGCACAGTACTATATTCGGAAAATAAAGTTTATTATTGGAGAAAGTTGTAGATAACACCTGCTGTAACTGTTGTCCCTCATGACAGGACCATTCTTGTGGATCTTTCCCGGTCCCTTTCTAATGCCATCACATGGTGACACGGGTAGGCAGGGGGATGAAGGTGGCATCTGGCATGCTCGACACTAACAGTTGGGGCAGTGAGTACAAGATTGAGGACCCCCTAACTGTGCAAGTCACTGGTGAGACCACACTGGGAGTATTGTGTCCCGTTCTGATCACCCCCGTATTGGAAGGATGTTATTAAGCCTGAAACGGTGCAGCAAAAATCAACAAGGGTGTTATGGGATCTGGGGGGGCAGAAATAAAAGTAGAAGGTGGTAGAGGCTGATACAGTTGGGCCCCTCAGGTAGGCACATGGGTGAAAGACAGATGGAGGGCTATGTAGGAGGGAAGGGTTAGATTGAATTGGGAGTAGGTTTATCCACATTGTGGGCTGAAGGGCCAGTACTCAGCAAATCTTTAGAAAAGTAACTATAACAGGATAAATGAACCATCAAACAAGAGAAAATCTGCAGATGCTGGAAATCAAAGCAATACACAGAAAATGCTAGGGGAACTCAGCAGGCCAGGCAGCATCTATGGTCCCGGCCCGAAACATCCACTGTTTACTCTTTTCCGTAGATGCTGCCTGACCTGCTGAGTTCCACCAGCATTTTGTGTGGGTTTCAATGAAAGATCAACCAGATTGCAGAGGACAACGACTGTGCAAATGCAAATGTAAGTAAATAGCAATAAATAACAAGAAAATAAAATAAAATGCCATTAATATGAGATCCTTGGTTGGTGAAACGTCTGAATGGACGGGAAAGTGAGTGTAGTTATCCGCTTTGTTTAAGAGCTTGACAGCTGAGGGGCAGTAACTGTTCTTGAACTTGGTGTTGGGAGTCCTGAGGCTCTTCTACCTTCTACATGATGGTAACAGTGAGAGAAGAGCATGGCCTGGGTGGTGGGGATCTCTGACAATGGATGCTGCTTTCCTGCAAACAGCATTTCATGTAGATGTACTCAATGGTGGGGAGGGCTTTACCCACGATGTATTGGGCTGAATACATTAACACTACCTTTTGTGAGATTTTCCTTTTAACAGCATTGGTAGCAAGCCATGATGCGGCCAGTCAATATACACTCCACTACACACCTATATGCCCCATAAGATTTTATATAACATTATAAAGTGAATGCTCACAGTCCTTCCCCCCACCACGCTGGGTAGAGGAAGTATCAAACCAGAGGGCACAAGTTTAAGGTCAAATAGGAAATATTTAAATGGTACCCAAGGGGGCAACATTTTCCACACAGGGTGGGTATACGGAACAAGGTATCAGAGGAAATAGTAGAGGCAGGTTCAATTACAACATTTGCAAGACATTAAGACAGATAAGATAAGAAAATTTAGAGTGTTAGTGACGAAACACTGGCAAACATGGGTAGGCCATTTGGAAAGTATGAATAAGTTGGGCCAAAGAGGCTGTTCCAATACTGTGAAACACAGTATTGGACCATGACATTTACCTTGCAACGTGGCAATCAGAACTGAATTTAACACCCCAAATACAGACAAAGCAGTGTCTTATGCAGTCTGGCAATAATTTCCCTTCTTAAAACTTTGTCTCTGCTTTGCTATTCCACCTTTCCACTTCCAAATAATTTGTGCGCCCATGCCCAGGTCTCTCTCATCCAACGCTTTCTAAAGAGCATCTTTTATTTCTATATTGTGCATTCTTCCTTATAAAATTCATCAGTCACAGTTCTCCACATTAAACTCTATCTGCCACACATCTGCCCATGAACCACTGGAGGAACTCAGTTGGTCAGGCAGCATCCCACCTGCTGAGTACCTCCAGCGTGTTGTGAGTGTTGCTCTGACCCCAGCATCTGCAGAGTATTGTGTTTACACATCTGCCCACGTCACCTGCCTGTATGTATCCAGTCACAATCTACCATGGAGAGGAGAGCAATAAGAAAATAAATAAAATATAAATATATAATTCCATGACCTCAAGATATTCTGCAGATGCTGGAGATCCAGCATAACACACTCAAAATGCTGCAGGAACTCAGCAGGTCAGCCAGCATCTATGGAGAGGAATAAACAGTCAACGTTTCGGGCTGAGACCCTTCATCAGGACTCAATGAATGCCATACCTGATTAAGTATTTCAGCAGCTCCCAGAAGTCGTACAGCGGTTCAGCAAAGATCTCCAGCCTCTTGAAAGCCACCACCAGACTGAGAAGATCCAAGGTCTCAGTGGGACTGTGCCTGGCTGCAGTTTCAGGGGTAGGTCCGGCCTCCGGTTCAGAGAGGGGGCTGTTGTTGCCGCTGCTGAGCGGAGAGCTGTTGGTACAGGTGGCGGCGGTGAGGCTCCCAGCAGAATCCTTCCTGTCCAAACCCTCCGTTGTAGCTGCCTCCCAATTGGGAGCAGGGCCCACACTTGGCTGCATCTCCCCCAAGATCTAATATACTGCCAAATGCACCTTTATATTGACACCTCCAATCAAAGTACTATGTAAAAACACCTATATGCGATTTATGCAGATGTAAACATTATATAAATAGCTCGGTTAGAGCAACTAATTATTAACGCTGGAACAGGACGGAGGATGCCCAGATGTTGCAGTCCCCGACCTGGGGTCAGGGGTCGCGCCGTTGCTAGGAGACGGAAACGGGCCCGGCGGCCGCAGCCAGGGCAACCCTGGAGATTTAGCCCAGATCCCCCGGTACTAATGCCTCGGCCGCCTACTCCTACTGTATCCAGCCAGCCGGCCGGCTGCGGAGCGTCCGAGCAGCGAATTTTCCTTCCGCCTTCTCTTGGCCAGCCGGCGCATCGCGTCGATGGACGGTGGCCGAGAGGCGCCGCGAACGCAGCCCGGCAAATAACAATCGGCTTGCTGACTCTACAACCGCCGCACTGGAAGAACTAATTCAAAATCAATGTTGTCAGGGCGGTCTCTGAGTACACAGATAACATAAAAGCACAAAATTGATTGCCTATATCTAGGAAGATGTTTGAAATGCTAAGTGACAACGTCTATCTAGTCTGTCAGATTGAACTGAAGTCACAATGGTTCAAATAACAGCCCATGTTGTCTGCACAAAATACTCTGCAGATGCTGGGGTCAAAGCAACACTCACAACACGCTGGAGGAACTCAGCAGGTCGGGCAGCATCCGTGGAAACGATTAGTTAACGTTTCAGGCCAGAACCATTAGTGAGGACTGTAGGGGGAAGGGGCAGAGGCCCTATAAAGAAGGTGGGGGAGGATGGGAAGGAGAAGGCTGGTAGGGTCCAGGTGAAAAACCAGTAAGGGGAAAGATAAAGGGGTGGGGGAGGTGAACGGCAGGAAAGGTGAAGAAGGAATAGGGGAAAATACAATGGGTAGTAGAAGGAGGCAGAACCATGAGGGAGGTGGTAGGCAGCTGGGGGAGGGGGCAGAGTGACATAGGGATAGGGGAAGGGAGGGGGAGGGAATTACCGGAAGTTGGAGAATTCTATGTTCATACCAAGGGGCTGGAGACTACCCAGACGGTCTATGACGTGATGCTCCTCCAACCTGAGTTTAGCCTCATCATGGCCTCCTCTACTGCCCCTTGGTATGAACATAGACCAAGTTATTGACTAAGGTGGGGTTACCAAGAAAGCCACAGTAGGACATCCCATGTTACCTGATTTGATGCAAGCCAATTAACACAACCCCATTGTTTTCATGTTTGACTCTTGCATATGCGATCTCTTAGTCTATGGAGCAGCCTGTGCTCTTAACTTCAATTTATTGCTTGCAGTTTACAAAAAAACTCGCTAATTCAAAGCTTCCCATACTTAATTCAATTTACAATAAGAAATGAGCCTGATACTTGTTTTAATTAATATCTGCTATATTCACATAACTCCAGAATACTTCCTGACATTATTTATTTATTGAGATACAGTGTGGAATAAGCCCTTCTGGCCTTTCGAGCTGCGCCACCCAGCAATTCCCTGACTTAATCCTAGCCTAATCACAGGACAATTTACAATGACCCATTAACCTGCCAACTGGTACATCTTTGAATTGTGGGAGGACACCAGAGCACCCGGCAGAAACCCATATGGTCACGGGCGAGAACATACAAACACTTTACAGGCAGCAGCAGGAATTGAACCCAGGTCGGTGGTACTGTAAAGCATTGTGCAAATCCCTACGCCACCATACCAAACTTATAATTTGTAAAACAGTTTGCATTTTTAAAAGAACACACAATTATAAAAGTAATGACTTGCATTTATAGATAGGTAGATAGATAGATAGATACTTTATTGATCCCAAGGGAAATTACAGTGTCACAGTAGTATTACAAGTGCACAGATATAAATACTAGAAGAGAAGTAAGAAAGAATAAAAAAAAAGTTACCACGAACAGCCTAACAGGAGGGGGCCATCACTCCTCTGTCTATAGACTGACTCATCATAGAGCGCTTAAAATACCTCAAGGTTAAGATTCAAGGTTCAATTTTTTTAATGTCATTTCCAGTACACAAGTGTAAAGGAGAACAAAATAATTGTAACTTCAGATCTGATGTAGCACAAAAATTAACAAAATATGATTAAAGAACAAAATCATATGAAAATAAAATGAATATAAATTAATACGATAACTTATATACAGACTGATTGTCTGTCCATAAAGTGGCGCTAGGTATAGGAATGTCTGTACATAAGGTGACTCTGACAGGAAATGATAAAGTAGTGCTGGTGGATTAGTGGGTGGAGGATTTGATCAGCCTTATTGTAATTGTTTTTTGAGTCTGATGGTCCTGGTGTAGATGCTACATAGCCTCCTGCCTGATGGGAGTGGGACAAACAGTCCATGAACAAAGTGGGTGTGATCATTCATGATGTTACTGGCCTACTTCTGGCACTTTTAAAAATATTATAATATTAATATTACAATAACTTAATTATAGTTTTATTATTATTATGACTTTCATTTAAGAAACATTTTAAAACAACATTTTATATTTTAGCAAATTTGTAATTGCAACTTGCATGTAACAAATGTATAATAACTAGCAGTTGTACCAAACACACATTTGGCAACCTAATATTTACGACAGAATCACATTTTATTTTGTTAAATACAACTTGTTGAATTAAAAACTCTTGTGCATTATAGCAAAGAAACTTAATTTTAAAAATCCTTAGCTTCCAGTAGAATAACCTGTATGGATAATATAAAAGGCTACAAATAACTTACATTAAAAAAACAACAAAAAAAATTAAGAACAAGCAAAAAAAAGTTTTAAGAAGCTCCCTGAATGTCCGGGTCAAGGAACTGGAGCTGGAATTGGTTGTACTGAGGATTTTTCGGGAGGCTGAAAATTTTTTCAATGAGACTTTTGAAGACTTTTTGCTACTCAGGAGAGTTCAAACTAGCTTTGCAGGAGGGTTGGAACCGGAGCCCAGATCTGTAAGGGAAGGATCGGATTGGACCAGAAGATAGATGTCAGAGAAAGTATTGAAAGTCAAAATCGAAATAACAGGTATGATGGGTAGGATAGTTTATGAGTAAGGGAGATGAACTTAGAGCATAGATCAGTACATTGAACTACAATGTTGCAGCTATTACTGAATTGGCTGAGAGAGGGGTAGGAATGGGTGATTAACGTACCAGGTTTTCAATGTTTTAGAAAAGAGAGGAAGAAGTAAAATGGGGTGGGGGTGGAGTTGTACTACTAATCGGGGACAATATCAAAGCTGCACCCAGGAAGAGAAATAATGGAGGGGTCAGAAACTGACTCCATTTGGGAGGAACTCAGGAATAGGAAGGGTTCAATCACACTGATGGGATTGTACTACAGATCCCACAATAGTCACCAGGACATTGATGAAGAGCTATGTAATCAGATTAAGAAAATGTGTAAAATTAATAGGGTTGTTGTCACAGGGGATTTCAACTTCCCTAATATAAACAGGGACCTACATTATGTAAGGAACTTAACAGGGGCAGAATTTGCTAAGTGTATCCAGGAAGGTTTCTTAAATCAATCTGTGGACAGTCCAATGAGAAGAGGGGCCATACTGGACCTGGTGTTGGGAAATGAGTCTAGCCATGTGACTGACCTTTCAGTGGATGAACAGTTAGGGAACAGTGACCACAACTCCTTAACTTTCAGGATTTTCTATAGCTAAGGATAGATATGATCCTTGCAGAAGAGTTTTGAATTGGAGTAGGGCAAATTACGAAGACATTCGGCAGGAACTAAGTAGAGTTAATTGGGAACTCCTTTTTTTTCTGGCAAGTCCACATCAGACATGTGGAGGGTGTTAAAAGATTGATTACACAGAGCAAAGGTATGTTCCTGTTAGAAGAAAAGACAGGGATGAAAAGATAAGAGAACCTTGCATCTCCAGAGAGGTGTTGAATTTAGTCAAGTAGAAAAAGGAAAAGTATATAAAGCTTCAGAAGTTAGGATCAAACAAAGCACAACGAGGAGTATAAAGAAGCCAGAAAAGAAGAGAATTAGGAAAGCCAGGAGGGACCAGGAAAAGTCCTTGGTGAGTAGGATTAGGGTGAATCCCAAGGCATTCTACACATACATCAAGAGCAAGAGGATAACTAGGGAGAGAGTGAGACCACTCAAGGATGGGGGAGGGACATTTGCTTGGAGCAGAGAATGTGAGTGAGGTACTAAATGAGTTGTTGAAGGAGGCAGCAGACGAGATTGCAGAGGCCATGACCAAAATCTTCATATTCTGTCCAGCCAAGATGAGGCCCCAGAAGGTTGGTGAGTGGCTAATGTTGTCCCTCTATTTAAGAAGGGAGTAAGGGAAAATCCTGGGAACTATAGACCGGCGAGTCTCACTTCAGTTGTAGGGAAATTGCTGGAGAAAATTCTTACAGATGGGATATATGAACATTTGGAAACCAGCACGAGTTAGGGAGAGCCAGCATGGCTTTGTGCGTGGCAGGTCATGCCTCACCAACTTGATTGAGTTTTTTGACAAGTTGAAGAAAGCATACGGTGCATTGGCCTTCATCAATCGTTGGATTGAGTTTAAGAGCTGAGAGGTAATGTTGCAGCTATATAGGACCCTGCTCAGACCCCACTTGGAGTACTGTGCTCAATTCTGGTCGCCTCACTACAGGAAGGACGTGGAAACCATAGAAAGGGTGCAGAGGGGATTTACAAGGATGTTGCCTGGATTGGAGAGCACGCCTTATGAGAATAGGTTGAGTGAACTCGACCTTTTCTGCTTGGAGCGACGGAGGATGAGAGGTGACCTGATAGAGGTGTACAAGATGATGAGAGGCATTGATCGTATGGATAGTCAGAGGCTTTCCCCAGGGCTGAAGTGGCTAGCACAAGAGGGCATAATTTTAAGGTGCTTGGAAGTAGGTACAGAGATGTCAGGGGTAAGTTTTTTTATGCAGAGAGTAGTGAGTGCGTGGAATGGGCTGTCGGTGGCAGTGGTGGAGACGGAAACGATAGGGTCTTTTAAGAGATTCCTGGATGGCTACATGGAGCTTAGAAAAATAGAGGGCTATGGGCAAAGCCTAGGTAGTTCTAAGGTAGGGACATGTTTGGCACAGCTTTGTGGGCCAAAGGGCCTGTATTCTGCTGTATGTTTTCTATGTTTCTATGTGACGAGAGAGATTGATGAGGGTAAGGTAGTGTTGTTGACATGTATTTTAGTAAGATATTTGACAAAGTCCCTCATGGGAGGCTAACCAAGAAGATTAAGATGGATGAGGGTCCACGGCGAATTGGCTGTTTGGATTCAGAACTGGCTTGTACATAGAACTGAGGGTAGTAAACTTATTCGAGCTGGAGGTCTGTAACTAACAGTGCTCTGTTAGAGTGAGTTTTTTTGGGCAGATGATTTGTTTACACTTAAATGACTTTGGCCATCAGTCTTCTATTTGACAAAGTACTGTGGATTGAGGCTACGTCCACACTACGCCGGATAATTTTGAAAACGCCGGTTTCGAGTAAAAAGGACAGGCGCCCACACTAAGCTGTGATGATTGTACATTCTAGTACCAAATGTTTGGTGACAATAAAGTATAAAGTATAAGCGTTTTTCAAAATATCTCCATCCACATTAGACGGATATTTGGGCGAATCTCCTCCTACTGGGCATGCGCAGGACACACAGAAAACAAGCGAAGAGGAAACGGTATATTTCGTGCGTGTTTGTCCAGTTACAGAGTAGAAAAACTTAAAAAGAATTGCTCTTGGCTCTCGCGCAGGAGGACTTAAAAACTAAAAAAAATGAATACTGGAGCGTATGGAGGCAACCGACAGGGAGTTCACGGACAGTATGACCCAGCTGACGACGAACATTGAAAAACTGACTAACTCTGTTGCATTAATAAAGCACCTTGTTAAATGTATAAAACGTCTGCATTAGTGTTATCTTGTATTTCCATACAACGTTACATTAGGCTGTTACACATCTATTGTCAGAGAAGTACTTGCATAAATAGGTGAACCACCTTCATACAAGCAAGGACAGAAAACAGGGCAAAGTGAGTATACTTATTTATTCAGTAAGCTATGGGTCAAAGTATTTGGTGAGTACATTTCTAACTCTTCTGGCTTCAGTCTCGTTGCTGTCTGTTCTGAAATTGTTAGGTGGTTGCGTTCAAGAAAACAACGAACATCTGTTCCGGCTCGTCATGGCAGCGTTTTTAAATAATCAAAAAAGCTCACTTTACAATTTAAGTCTCACGCCGTTCACACCGACTGCGGGTTATAACAGCCGTACGGCAGTGCTTGCGCAGTATCAAGCAGAAGCAGAAAAGGCATTGTTGTTCTGGTGTTGTCATGACAGCGTTTTTAAATCTCTCCGTTTATCCCGTACACACTACAATGGATATTAGGTGTTTTCAGATTTATTCATTCTGGAGACCGTTTCTGAAAATCTCCATTTTCGGGGGATGAAAATGCCGTTTCAGTGTGGACAGAAGGTCAAAACGAAGAGAAAAAGCTTTGTTTTCGAAATTATCCGGCGTAGTGTGGACATACCCTGTGTCCACCACAATGGGCTTCCTAAAAAGGTGTGAATACGAGATGCTTCTGGCACCGTAGTTTGACCCTAATGCTGTAATTTCGAAGACAATATTATCTATACATTATAAATATTAATTGTCTTCTATGTTAGCATGTAAAATGCCAAATAAATGTATTGTGGATTGAACTAAAGGCTGTGGATACCAACCCAGACATGTTGGCATTGGAAGGAAAGGATGAAATCCGAAGGTTTGATGTTTGTATGTAGCTTCAAAAGGAAGCATTGTCTGTAACTTTTTAAGTAGCGATTGCCTTTGTGTTTAGCATATAAATATCGAGCCCACATTGAGCTAGCAGCCCTTTCTGCGGAAAGCGTCTCCGTCTGTAAAATGCCTGCTGTACCTTGTTGTGTCGAATAAAGAAGCTGCTTTGTATCTACCAGTGACTCTGTCTCTCAGATGATTTCATCCATGCTACAACATGCTCCATAGGGATTAGGTCTGGCTGCTCCCCCTCCCTCTCCGAAATGTTGTGGAACCAATCTGAGACAAACCCTGACCCTCTCACCTGGGAGGCAAAATACCATCCGGGTGTCCCGTTCATGCCCACAGAATTCCTTGTTTGTTCCCCTCACTATTGAGTCCCCTATCACTACCACTCCCTTCTTCTCCCTCTTTCCCTTCTGCACCACGGACCCATGCTCAGTGCCTGTAACCCGGTTGCCTTGGCATTCTTCCAGGAGGCCATTCCCCACAAAAGTATCCAAAGAGGTATACTTGTTTTTGAGGGGAATGGCCCCCCCCCAGGTTGTTGTCATGAGGGATTTCACCCTAACATAAACTGGAACCTTCTTAATGCAAGGGGTTTAGACGGGGCAGAATTTATTAAATGCATCCAGGAAGGTTTCTCAAATCAACATGTGGACGGTTCAACAAGAGGAGGTGCCATACTGGACCTGATATTAGGTAATGAGCCTGACCCTGTGACTGACCTTTCTGTGAGTGAGCAGCTAGGGCACAATGACCACAGGTTCTTACCTTTCAGGATAGCTATACATAAGGATAAGGTATGGTCCACTTGGGAGAGCTTTAAATTGGAGTAGGGCAAATTACAAGGGCATTAGGCAGGAACGAAGAAGCGTTAATTGGGACCACCTTTTCTCTGGCAAGACCATATCAGCCATGTGGAGGGTGTTTAAAGATTTCCTATACTCTGCACAGAGTATATGAAAGGACAAGGGTTTAGAACGAAACACAGAATGGAAAGATGAGAGAACCTTGCATGTCCAGAGGGGTGATGAATTTAGTCAAGAAGAAAAAGGAAAAGTATATAAATGTAAGGGGTTTCTTCTTTTATGTTATTGCGTAGGCTAATTAAAATGGCTTCTTTGTTATGTTATAATCGAAATGGCTTCTTTGTTATGTTATCTGCTGAGAAAGTCCTCCCACTAGCAGCTTGTTTAGATTATGTTATTGATAAGAGGATGAACGAACCAATTGGGATAGATGTTATTCTTTCTGTGTGTCCATAAGTTATTGTGATGCACGGGTTTTCGGGCAGAAGGCACGAGAGAGAGAGAGAGAGGATGGACAAGGTGCTGTGAGTCGGCTAACGGGGTCGGACTCCGAGCGGGAGTCCGAGGTCCAGGGTGTTTGGCGAGGAGAGGAGATGGAGATGGACTCATGTGGAGCGTCTGGTCGACCACTGTTGTTGGTCCCAGGCGGCAGGTCGAGGTGGTTCGAGGGGATCGCAGGGCAAGAAGGAGGGTCCCGAGCTCCAACTGTTTGTGCACAAAGAGATTGAACTTTGATAAGTTGGAATTTGCTAACTTTGATAACTTCGTTAATTGGATAGATATATGGACAGGAAAGGAATGGAGGGTTATGGGCTGAGTGCAGGTCAGTGGGACTAGGTGAGAGTAAGAGTTCGGCACCGACTAGAAGGACCGAGATGGCCTGTTTCCGTGCTGTAATTGTTATATGGTTATATGGTTAAGTGTGGCGCCTTTTATCTTCCTTTTATATTTTATCTCTATTAATTATATAGTTCGAGTAATGTCTATAAACTGTAATTCATTTAATCATATCTGGTGTATTGTCTGTTATTTGGGTAGGGTGGGGTACATCACACAGCATCCACACAAACTAATTACCCAGTTTGGCGGGGCCGAGGGCTGTTTCCCTAGACGACAGCGAGCTGAGCGACCCTAAGGCTTGCCAGGGGGGCTACATAAAGCTTCAGAAGTTTTATCATAGCATTGGAGAGGGATAGGAATAGACAAGTTAGGAAAGCGTTTAATTGGAGTAAGGAGAAATATGAAGCTATCGGGCAGGAACTGGGAAGCATAAATTGGGAACAGATGTTCTCAGGGAAATGTACAGAAGAAATGTGGCAAATGTTCAGGGGATATTTGCATGGAGTTCTCCATACATACATTCCAATGATACAGGGAAAGGATGGTAGGGTACAGGAACCATGGTGTACAAAGGCTGTTGTAAATCTAGTCAAGAAGAAAAGAAGAGCTTGCGAAAGGTTAAAAAAAACTAGGTAATGACAGAGATCTAGAAGATTATAAGGCTAGCAGGAAGGAGTTTAAGAATGAAATTAGGAGAGCCAGAAGGGGCCATAAGAAGGCCTTGGCAGACAGGATTAAGGAAAACCCCAAGGCATTCTACAAGTGTGTGAAGAGCAAGAGGATAAGACGTAAGAGAATAGGACCAATCAAGTGTGACAGTGGAAAAGTGTGTATGGAACCAGAGGAGATAGCAAAGGTTCTTAATGAGTACTTTGCTTCAGTATTCACTGCAGAAAAGGATCTTAGCAATTGTAGGGATGACTTACAGTGGACTGAAAAGCTTGAGCATGTAGATATTAAGAAAGAGGATGTGCTGGAGTTTTTGGAAAGCATCAAGTTGGATAAGTCACTGGGACCGGACGAGATGTACCCCAGGCTGCTGTGGGAGGCGAGGGAGGAGATTGCTGAGCCTCTGGCGATGATCTTTGCATCATCAATGGGGACGGGAGAGGTTCCAGAGGATTGGAGGGTTGCAGATGTTGTTCCATTATTCAAGAAAAGGCGTAGAGATAGCCCAGGAAATTATAGACCAATGAGTCTTACTTCAGTGGTTGGTAAGTTGTTGGAGAAGATTCTGAGAGGGAGGATTTATGAACATTTGGAGAGACATAATATGATTAGGAATAGTCAGAATGGCTTTGTCAAAGGCAGGCCATGCCTTACGAGCCTGATTGAATTTTTTGAGGATGTGACTAACACATTGATGAAGGCAGAGCAGTAAATGTAGTGTATATGGATTTCAGCAAGGCATTTGACAAGGTACTCCATGCAAGGCTTATTGAGAAAGTAAGGAGGCATGGGATCCAAGAGAACATTGCTTTGTGGATCCAGAACTGGCTTGCCCACAGAAGGCAAAGAGTGGTTGTAGATGGGTCAAATTTTGCATGGAAGTCAGTGACCAGTGGTGTGCCTCAGGGATCTGTTCTAGGACCCCTACTCTTTGTGATTTTTATAAATGACCTGGATGAAGAAGTGGAGGGATGGGTTAGTAAATCTGCTGATGACACAAGTGTTGGGGGTGTTGTGGATAGTGTGGAGGGCTGTCAGAGGTTACAGCGGGATATCGATAGGATGCAAAACTGGACTGAGAAGTGGCAGATGACGTTCAACCCAGATAAGTGTGAGGTGGTTCATTTTGGTAGGTCAAATATGATGGCAGAATATAGTATTAATGGTAAGACTCTTGGCAGTGTGGAGGATCAGAGGAATCTTGGGGTTTGAGTTCATAGGACACTCAAAGCTGCTGTGCAGGTTGACTCTGTGGTTAAGAAAACATACGGTGCATTGGCCTTCATCAATCGTGGGATTGTGTTTAGGAGCCAAGAGGTAATGTTACAGCTATATAGGACCCTGCTCAGACCCCACTTGGAGTACTGTGCTCAATTCTGGTTGCCTCACTACAGGAAGGATGTGGAAACCATAGAAAGGGTGCAGAGGAGATTTACAAGGATGTTGCCTGGATTGGGGAGTATGCCTTATGAGAATAGGTTGAGTGAACTTGGCCTTTGCTCCTTGGAGCGACGGAGGATGAGAGGTGACCTGATAGAGGTTGAGAAGATGATGAGGGGCATTGATCGTGTGGATAGTCAGAGGCTTTTTCCCAGGGCTGAAGTGGCTAGCATGAGAGGGCACAGTTTTAAGGTGCTTGGAAGTAGGTACAAAGGAGATGTCAGGAGTAAGTTTTTTATGCAGGGAGTGGTGAGTGCGTGGAATGGGCTACTGGCGACGGTGGTGGGGGTGGATACGATAGGGTCCTTTAAGAGACTCCTGGACAGGTACATGGAGCTCAGAAAAATAGAGGGCTATGGGTAACCCTAGGTAATTTCTAAGGTAAGGACATGTTCGGCACAGCTTTGTGGGTCGAAGGGCCTGTATTGTGCTGTAGGCTTTCTATGTTTCTGTGTTTCTAAGTTAGGATCAAACAAAGCGCAATAAGAAGTAGAAAGAAGCCAGAAACGAAGCGAATTGGGAAAGCCAGGAGATGATCAGGAGACGTCCTTAGCAAGCAGGATTAGGGTGAATCCCAAGGTATTCTACACATACATCAAGAGCAAGAGGATAACTAGTTAGAGAGTGGGACCACTCAAGGATAAGGGTGGGGGGATATTTGCTTGGATACAGAGAATGTGAGTGAGGTACTAAATGAGTACTTTGCTTCAGTATTTACCAAGGGAAAGGATGTGGAGGACCAGGAGATCAGTGTTGAGTGTATAAACATACTAGGACATTTAGAGGTCAAGGAGGGGTGAGTGTTGGGCCTCCTAATGAGTATTAAGGTAGATAAGACCCCAGGGCCTGATGACATTTACCTCAGGTTACTGAAGGAGGCAAGAGACAAAATTGCTGGTCCCTTGACCAGTATCTTCATGTCCTCTATAGACACAGGCGAGGTCCTGGAGGACTGGCAAGTGGCTAATGGTGTACCTCTATTTAAGAAGAGAACAAGGGAAAATCATGGGAACTATAGATTGGTGAGTCTCAGCTCAGTTGTAGGGAAATCGCTGGAGAAAATTCTTCAGGGTAGAATATACGAGCATTTGGAACTCAATGTCCTAATTAGGGAGAGACAGCATGGCTTTGTGTGGGGGGTGGGGGGGGGGTCATGTCTTACCAACTTGATTGAATTTTTTGACAAGGTGCCGAGAGAGGGTGATGAGGGTAGGGCAGTGGATGTTGTCACATGGATTTTACTGAGAAAGTCCCTTGTGGTCTGCAGCGAACAGGCATGTGTAATGAAGACAGAGGTTAGTGGATCTGTAATTAGTGGGGTTCCACAGGGACTGTGCTGGGACCTCTGCTGTTTGTGATGTTTATATGACCTGGATGAAATTGTAGATGGGTGGATTAGTAAGTCTGCAATTTATACCAAGATTGGTGGAGTTGTAGATAGCACAGAGGTCTGGCAAAGAATACAGTGCAACATAGATCAGTTGTAGATAACGGGCAGAGAAATAGCAGATGGTGTTTAAGATGGTGTTTAAGCCAGATGTGAGGTGTTGCACCTTGGTAGGGAAAATGCAAGGAGATGGTACACTGTTAAGGGCAAGATCCTTAACAGTGTCACACATCAAAGTTGCTGGTGAATGCAGCAGGCCAGGCAGCATCTCTAGGAAGAGGTACAGTCGACATTTCGGGCCGAGACCCTTCGTCAGGACTGGGTTAACAGTGTCGCTGAGCAGAGAGATCTTGAGATCAAAGTTCAAGCAGCTACACAGGTCGATAAGATGTTTAAGAAGGCTTACGGTATGCTTGATTTTATTAGTTGAGGCACTGAATTCAAAAGTCATTAAGTTATATTACAACTTTTCAAACTCTGGTTAGGCCACATCTGGAGTATTGCATACAGTTCTGTTACCCCACTACAGGAAGGACGTTGAGTCTTTGGAGAGGGTGCAGAAGAGGTTTACCAGGATGCTGCCTGGTTTAAAGTAGCATAAGAGACTGGATAAACTTTGAGTGTATTCTCTGGAGCGCCGGAGGCTGAGAGGAGATCTGACAGAGGTTTATAAGATTATGAGAGGCATAGATAGAGTGGACAGAGAGTATCTGTTTCCCAGGGTTGAAATGTCTAACACCAGAGGGCATGCTTTGATGGTGAGAGGGGGTAGGTTCAAAGGGGATATGAGGGGTAAGTTTTTTACTCAGAGAGTGGTGGATGCCTGGAATGCACTGCCTGGTCTGGTGGTGAGGCAAATACAGTAGAGGCTTTTAAGAAACATTTAGATAAGCACATGGATGTGAGGAAGATGGAGGGATATGAACATGGTGTAGGTAGGAGGGATTAGTGTTTGTGTTTTTGATTTGCTTTTTAGCTGGTTGAGCACCACACTGTGCACCGAATGGCCTGTTCCTGCGCTGTACATTAAAGTATCATCTCTTTACAAAGTAGTGCCTTACATTTTTACTTCCACTTGTAACAATCTGCATTTTAAACAAAGCAATCTATGTGAATAAATATTTGCATTTTAGAGTCATACAGTGGGGAATAAAAAAGTACATATGAGATGTGTTTGATAGCTCTGGGCTTGTATTCACTGGAGTTTAGCAGAATGAGGGGGGAATCCCATGAAACCTATCAAATATTGAAAGGTCTGGATAGAGAGGACTTTTTTATAGTTTCTTGTAGTGAGAAAGCCTAGCTCAGAGGCTACAGCCTCGGAATAAAAAGACGTCCCTTTAGAACAGAGATGAGGAGGAATTTCTTTAGCCAGAGAGAGGTGAATCTGTGGAATTCATTGCAATAGGCAGCTGTGGATGCCGTGTCATTGGGTATATTTAAAGAGAAGACTAAGAGGTTCTCGATTAGCAAGGGTGCCAATTGTTATGGGGAGAAGGAATGGGAACGGTATTGAGAGGGAAAATAAGTCAGCCATGATGGAATGGAGAAAGTGACTCGATGTTCCAAATGGTCTAATTCCGTTCCTATGTCTTATGCAAACAGGCCTTCAGCTCAACTGGTTCACGCCAACTATAAAGTACCATCAATCCCAGTTACCATGGCTTTGTATGGTTAATTGGTTTGTTAAAAGATTAAAAATTTAAACATTAATATTAAAAATCATGATAAAGTGCAGTTATCACCATTTACAGTGTTAATAAAACTCCCAGTTATAATGATACGCAATTCTAACAACAGATAAAGGGCTTGTTTTCGTATGTTTGGATAACTATCATTGATAACAACTTGCATTTTTAACATTTTTTCTTACCCTTTAACTTTTCTTAATTTTAGAAATCAGCACGGGAACAGGGCCTACAGACCCAATGAGTCCCATTACAACCATGTGATCAGTTAACCATGCAGCTTTGGAATGCGTGAGGAAATCGGAGTCCCTGGAGGAAACCCACGCGGTCACAGGGAGGGGAGAGAGTACAAATTCCCTCCACACAGTGGCTGGAATTGAACTCAGATCACTAGAGTGGTCAGGTGTGACACTAACCGCTACGCTAGTGTGCCACCCAAACAGTCGTAGCAACATGCGGTTAACACCTACTTGCACTTATAAAGCAATGATCATTTCCAGTTATAAACAATGGCTTTTATAAATGAGCCATGACAAAAATAAACTTGTTATTAAAGTAACTTGTTGAACATTTTGCATTAATAGCATCATCTGAATATAGCTACATGAATTCTTGGCAAAGTTAACTTGCACATAACCATTTGCATTTATAACAGGCATCTTAAATGTAGCAACTTACATTAATGACAAATGCAATTATAATAACACTGTTTTCATTACAATTACACAACTTGGGCATGGGAATAAAATGCTCTAATAATAACACAATTATGATTTACACTGTTATAATCTCAAGTGGTTGCAATTAACATTCATATGCAACAACCATAAATCATGTAACTTTAATAACCTCGCTTGTACAATAACCTGGTTTAAAACAACATGCAGCACTCAATATTTGCTTTGACAGCAACAACCTCCAATAATTGCAACTTGAAATTACAACACATACAGGGCTTAAACAACAACTTAAAGCCATGAAAGAATGTATTTTAATGCCTCACATTGTAAAAGAACTTTTACTTTGTTTTATATTACTTGCACGTTTGATAATTTGCAACAATTGGAACGATTGCTTTTACAATACAGTGTGTTTATTACTTGCTATAAAGTTCAAAGTTCAAAGTAACTTTATTATCAAAATACATACATGTCACCTTATACAACTCTACGATATAAAGCATCAAAGAAGAACTACCCAAAAACATAATTAACATTTTTAACAGTTTAAACTATAATCCATTGAGTATACAGGTACGTATCATTTCTAACAACATTTTGATGAAATAAAATGTGAGGTTACATGGTTGGCACAACATTGTGGGCCAAAGGACCTGTAATGTGCTGTAGATTTCTATGTTCTATATTTACTGTGTTAATGGTATTGTGATAATTCACGATGCTGTCTGTAAATAGTTTGTACATTCTCCCTGTGTGTCATAATGGGGGGGGGGCACTGGAAGTGGACCCAAATGCAAGACACAGACACTGAAGTACTAGGAACAGGACTTGACTAGAGAGCTGGGACAAGAACACAGTCTTGGGCTAGGACATTGGCTAGGCAAGCGGAACCAGGAGAAAGAACTGGGAACTAGGAGCCTGGGCTTGGACTCCGAGCCGGAGACTGGACAAGGACCCAGAACCTGGGTCTTGACTTGGGCTCGAACCCTGGATCTAGGCGAGGACATGACATGGCTACAGGACTGGACATGGCTTGGGTTCTTCGAGGTGAGGACATGACGAGGCTTAGGTTTGGACTCCGAGCTGGAGACTGTACAAGGACCCAGAACCTGGGTCTTGACTCGGGCTCGGACTCTGGATCTAGGCAAAAACATGACGTGGTCTTGGGAGACAGGACTAGGCGAGGCTACAGGACAGAACGAGAGACTCCTGGGCAGGACGAGGGAACTCCAGCACAGGACAAAGCACATGGACAGGACGAGGCACATGGATAGGATGAGAACACGAAGCCTTGACTTGGTACCCAGGAACAGCTGAGCCTTGGACTTGGGACAACAGGAATGCAGAACATAGAGCCTTGGTCTTGGGGAGGACAGGAACACAGAGCCTTGTTCTAGAGCACGGGAACATGGAGCCTTGGACTTGAGAGACAGGAACACAGGGACATGGAACACAGAGCCAGGACCCTTCCTTGGGAACAGGACTTGGGGCCGGAGCTCTACACAGAATGCTGAACACGGTGAGACGGTTTCCAACATTAGGTAGCGGCAAACGGCCGGACCTACCTAGCAAAGGCGTGGACACAGAGACAGTTCCAACTCAAGGATAGACAGTTCCTTATCTTGGCACAGTAAGGCTTCGGTCTCGCTCCGGTGGTAGAACTTGACAAGGCTGCAGTCAAAGGCTCCAGACACAGGTTGCAGGCAAGGCTTCAGAAGGAAGGGGAATGGAAGGGAACAGTCCAGCCTCAGGGTAATGGCAAAAACGGCCTGGCTTACCCAACGGAGGCAAGGACAGGATACCGATGAGACGAACCAGCACCCACACTCGAACCCAGGGCCACTTATATTCCCACCCCCAAGACGAGCATTAGGGTGCCTATGATTAAGCCCAACTTAAACAAGAGGCAGCCGGAAGACTCGGAGTCCACAGACCGGACCGTGAACCGGAAAGCGGACATCACGGACTGGACCATGACACCGTGTCCACATGGGTTTCCTCCACGTGCTCCGGTTTTTTCCCATAGTCCAAACAAGTATAGGTTAGTCGAATCACAAACAAGAGAAAGTCTGCAGATGCTGGAAATCAAAGTAACACACACAAAATGCTGGAGGAACTCAGCTGGCCAGGCAGCATCTATGGAAGAATAAACAGTCGATGTCTCAGGTCAAGACCCTTCATCAGGACTGGTTAGGGTTAGGGTTAGTAAATTGTGAGCACGCCATGTTGGCGCTGGAAGCATGGCGACACTTGCGGGCTGCCCCATCAGAATTATTTTTTATTTATTGAGATGTAGCGTGGAATAGGCCCTTTGAACCGTGCTGCACAGCAATGGCTGTATTTAATCCTAGCCTAGTCACAGGACTATTTACAATGACCAACTAACCAACAGTGGGAGGAAACCAGAGCACCTGGAGGAAACCCATGTGGACACGGAGAAAACGTACAAACTCCTTACAGACAGTGGCGGGAATTGAACCCGGGTCACTGGTACTGTTAACGCGTTGTGCATTATAACCACTACGCCAGAGTGCCACCCATGAAATGTGCTGGTCATTGATGCAAACAATGCATTTTACTGTATGTTTTGATGTTTATGTGACAAATAAAGCTAATCAAAATGTGCATTTATAATAAAAGCTTGTATTTATATGACCCATATGTAATTATAACTTGCAACAGAATGCTTGAGTCGCAGCATGCATTTATAATTAGTGTTAACAACAATTGTAATTCTGATCACATCCATTTTAGATCAATTTTACATCAGTAGAAAAGATAATTGGCTGCAGTCCACCATCATTGCAGGACAAAGAATGGGGCAGGAAAGAAATTATTGCCACCACCACCGACCCTGCAAACTGCCTTTTCCAAAAGCTCCTTTCTGAAAAGCACTACCGGACTATCAAAGCAAAAAAGCGTGCCATCTTAAAGGTTTCTTCTCCCCTCCCCCACCTCTCTCCCTCGTAACACTTCGAATCACTTTTTAAAATACTGGTTACATTGGAAATACAGGTTGGTCTTTATGTATTTATACATATTGTATTCCATACCTGTCCTTTAACCTTTTGTTTTATATAATTCTTTATTCTTTATAAACATTGAATGTTATTTTGTTGCAGGTCACACCGGCACACCACAGCAAATTTCTAATACATGTAAATGTACAGTATTTGGCAAACAAGGTTGCTCCTTGATCCTTAATTCTAGTAATAATGGACATTCGAAATAACTAAGAAGAAGACAATCCCCATTTCTGTGGCGTGAGTGGTATCGTCAGAACCCCCCCCCCCCCCAACTTCTCCCCCATCCGTGGCAAGGTTTTCATCTATCACCAAACACCAGGCTGGTGGCTTCCAGAAAGAAGAGGGCTGCTTTAGCAGAAGAAAGGCGTGTACAAAAATACTTGATTGGCGTCCGCCTTGGAAAAGGAACACGGCAACAGCCGGAGGCTAGCCCCAGGCTCGATCCTGCAAACCCATCCAAAGCAGCCAGCTCAGGCTGTGGTACCTTGTAGTTCCAACAGATGTCGCTGCCTCACAGCCCCGGCAGCCCAGGTTCGGTCCTCGTCTGATCCTGTGAGCATGCGCGTTCCTCCAGGAGTTCCATTTCCTATTCATTATCGCAAACTTATATTGTGAAATTTATACAGGGGAATAGAGTGAAGAAGCTGTTGCTGAACCTTTCTTACTCTTCTGCCCATGTCCTTCTAAACGTTTCCTATCCGTGTACCTATCCAAGTATATTTTAAATGCCATGAATATACCCGCCTCAACCGCTTCCTCTGGCAACTCGTTCCATATACTGACCACTCTCCGGCTGAGAGCTTTCCTATTAAATCTCTCCCCTCTCATCTGAAACCTTGGCTTGGATTCCCCAACTCTGGGAAAAAGACTGTGTGCATTCATGTTCCTTGAAATTTTATACACCCCTCTCTCATCATCCCTCAATCTCCTAACTTCCAATAAAAATAATCCCAACCTGCTCAATCTCTCTCCAGAACTCAGTCCCCAGAGTCCTAGCCGCATCCTTTAAATCCCCTCTGCACTCTTTCCAACTTAATGGCATCTTTCCTACAAAAGGACAACCAAAACAGATCACAATGTTCCAAGAGTGGCCTCACTAACTTCTTGTAGAACTGCAACATAACAGTCCAACTTCTATACCCAAAGCCATCAATATAGATTTACAAATAGTTGAGGTCCAGCACTGATCAGACCTCAAGGATTGGAAGACCATAACTGGAGTATTGTAAGCAGTCTCGGACTCTATATTTGAAATATTGTGCTGACATTGGAGAGGGTCCAGAGGAGGTTCACGAGAATGATCCTGGGACTGAAAGGGTTAACATCTGAGGCGTGGTTGATGGCTCTGGGCCTGTACCCGCTGGAGTTTAAAAGAATGAGGGGGATCCCATTGAAATCTGCCAAATATAGAGTGAACGTGGACTGGATTTTCATTAGTGGGAGAGTATAGAACCAGAGGACAGCTTCAGAATAAAAGGGCAACCCTTTACAACAGAGGTGGTGAGGAATTTTTCTAGCCAGAGGGTGGTGAATCTGTGGAATTCATTATTAAAGATGGCTGGGGAGGCCAAGTCATTGGGTATATTTTAAGCAGAGGTTTATTGTCTTTTGATTGCTCAGGTCATCAAAGGTTACAGGGAGAAGGCAGCAGAATGGCATTAGATGGGATAATAAATCATCCATGATGGAATGGTGGAGCAGACTTGATGGACGGAATGATCTAATTCTGCTCTTGTCTCATCGTCTTGATCACCAAAGTGATAATGACCTGCTTAAACTGACTCTGTTTTCCAACAAAACCTCTGAGGAAGTTCAATCCTTTAACTTCTATTGCAACAAAGTGTTGCTCGAGGGATAAATATTCGTTCCGGAAAAGTTAGATCAAACCGAATGACCTGTATTAGTTGGCAAAGTGCTCTTCTGCTATGTTTGTCAAGGGCACAAGGACCCAGAGGTGCAAGACATAAAGGCAAAGGAAGTAACTTGCACTAAAGTCCCATCCACTAGCCCTCATCCACTGTCAATCTCCGATTGACCCCCACCTACTCCTCTTGGTCTCGACGCCAACCATGTCACGTACTGATAAGGCATTTTCTTGGCCACCTTGCATTCTGGGAACATTGTTCCGCCATTACTGGGATCAGTATTCGGCAAAAGAAGTTTATTATCACTGATATATGTCGTGAAATTTATTATTTTCTGACAGAAGCTTAATGCAATATATAAAAATTACTATAAATTATAAAAATAATAAGTGCACAACATGAGGAAAATAGTGAGGTGTGTTCATGGCTTCATGAACTATTTAGGAATCTGACGGCAGTGGGAAGAAGCTGTTCCTGAATCATTGAGTGTGTATCTTCAGGCTCCTGTACATCCTACCTGATGGTAGTACTGAGAAGAGAGCAGGTTCTAGATGGCGAGGGCTTTCTTGAAGCATTGCCTTTTGGAGATGTCCTCTTTGGTGAGATGATTAGTTCAAAGTTTAAAGCAAATTAGTTATCAAAGTACCATACGCAACCCTGAGATTTGCTTTCTCTTGGATTAGATCTGCAGCTTTGGAATTTACATAATTTCCTTTGTGCTGGGACAGAATAAGTGAGCAAAATAAGGGAAAGAGTGTAATCCTTTTGCCTTTAAAACAGGGACAGTGCAGAGAAAATAATTGTTAATTATCAATAGCGTATTCTGATCAAATTAGCTGCCTGTTTTCTGCCCAAACATGGGAAAAGAAGGTAGGGAAGTTATCACAGAATGTGGTGGCCAGCCTCAATGATGGTGGTCCAGTGGCACTTACATCCAGAGTGATGAAGTGTTTGAGAGGTTGGTGATGAAACATGTCGACTCCTGCGTGAGAAGCAACTTGGATCTGCTCCAATTTACTTCCTGGCACAACAGGTCCACAGTAAATGCCATCTCATTGGGTCTTCACCCAACACTGGAACATCTGGACAGTAAAGATGCATACATCAGGGTGCCCTTTATCAATTACAGCTCAGCATTCAATACCATCATCCCCTCAAAACTAATCCATAAGCTTCAAGACTTTGGCCTCAATAACCCTTGTGCATTGGATCCTTGATTTCCTCACTTGTACATCCCCATCAGTTCAGATTAACAACAACATCTCCTCCACAATCTCCACCAACACAGGTGGACCACAAGGCTGTGTGCTTAGCTCCCTACTCTACCTAATTTACACTTATGACTGTGTGGCTAAGCACAGCGCCAATGCGATGTTCAAGTTTGCTGACAACACCACTGTTGTAGGCTGAATCAAAAGTGGTGATGAATCTGCATATAGGAGGGAGATTGAAAATCTGGCTGAGTGGTGTCACAACAACAGCCTTTTACCAAGCTCAGCAAGACCGTGGAGCCAATTATTGACTTCAGTAGGAGGAAACCACAGGTCCATGAGCCAGTTCTCATTGGAAGATCAGAGGTGGAGAGGGTCAGCAATTTTAAATTCCTCTGCTTTATTATCTCGGAGGATTTGTCCAGGACCCAGCTCGTAAAGCAGGAAGCACAGCACTGCCTCTACTTCCTCAGGAGTTTGTGAAGATTCAGCATGACGTCTATAATTTTGACAAACTTCTACAGATGTGCGGTGGAGAGTGTATTGAGTGGCTGCGTCACAGCCTGGTATGGAAGCACCAGTGCTCTGAAACAGAAAGTCCTACAAAACATAGTGGATATGGCCTAGTCCATCACAGGTAAAGCTGTCCACACTATTGAGGACATCTACACGAAATGTTGTCGCAGGGATCGCCACCACACAGGAAGAAAGGACAGGAGCCTCAGGACTCACACCACCAGTTTCAGGAACAGTTATTACCCCTCAACCATCAGGCTGTTGAACCAAAGGGAATAATTACACTCCACTTGCCCCTTCATTGAACTGTTCCCACAACCTATGGACCCACTTTCAAGGCCACTTCATCTCATGTTCTTGAACTTTATTGTTTATTTATTATTATTATTATTATTATTTCTTTCTTTTTGTATTTGGACAGTTTGTTATCTTTTGCACACTGATTGAACGCCCAAGCTGGTGTGGTCTTTCATTGATTCAATTATGGTTATTATTCTATTTTCGATGAAAATGAATCTCAAGGTTGTATATGATGACATATATGTACTTTGATAATAAATTTATTTTGATCTTGAACAGCAGATCTCCCCAGTGTACCAAAGTTAAATTAACATACAGTCCCGACCCCTCCTCCTCTTCAAATTAATAAAGTAGATCTCTCCATACAAATAACACAGGATCGGAACCAGCGTAGATAACTTCACTCACCTTAATTCTAAACTTATTCCACAATGTGTGGACTCACGTTCAGGGGCTCTACAGCTCACGTTCTCAGGATTACTTATTTACCTATTTATTGCTGTTATTACTTGTATTTACTCAGTTTGTCTCCTTTAGCTCATTGACTGTTTTTCAGTCTTTGTTTGTGTGTCGTTTCCCATTGATTCTATTGTATTTCCCTGTTCTACTGTGAATGCCTTCAAGAACATGACTCTCAGGGTAGTATATGGAGACATATACGTACTTCGATAATAAATTCACTTTGAAATTTGAAGGATTGCTGACGCTCAGTGCAAGGAGATAAAGCCTAGTTCATGGTCACCAGTCTCCTTTGCCCTGGATCCTCTCTTCGGTTGACATTACTAAACCAACATATTCAGAGAATCCCACCTCAGCCTATCATAACACAGTCCTCCATTGGACAACCTCAATGTTGCATCAACCTGACTAACTGCACAAAGTACTAATCCTCCTCAGAGACGAGAAGGAATTTCTTTAGCCGGAGGGTGGTGAATCTGTGGCTTTCATTGCCATAGATGGCTGTGGAAGCCAAGACATTGGATATTTTTGTACCAGGTTCTTGATTAGTAAGGGTGGTCAAAGGTTACAGGGAGCAGTCAGGAGAATAAGGTTGAGAGGGATAATCAGTCAGTCATGATGGAATGGAGGAGGAGATCTGATGGGCCAAATGACCTAATTCTGCTTCTATGTTTTATGATCTTATAATCCAGACTTCTACAGGAGCCCCACACAACAATTTCATTGTTTCTCCTCCTTTATGTTCGCAACTAAATTACTTATCCCATATAATTATAATCCATTTTTTCTACAATGTAAACCCATTGTTTTACCATTTTACAATTTCCAGCCCATATAGAGATACTTGAAGAAATATCACAACCCTTGTTTGTACGTTGTCTTGGAATAAAACTAAAATTAATATGACATAAATAGAACACTACAGCATAGTACAGCCCCTTCGGCTCACAGTGTTATGCCAACATCTTAACCCACTCTGGATCAATCTGACCCTTTCCCCCATAACCCTACATTTTTCTATCATCCATGTGTCTATCCAAGAATCTCTTAGATGGCCCTAATGTATCTGCCTCTACCACCATCCCTGGCAGCCCGTGTTCCACACACCCACTACTCTCTGTGTGAAAAACCTTATTTCTGACTTGCCCCCCATACTTTTCACCCACCAGCTTAAATTTATGCTGGTTGATATTAGCCATGTTGCCCTGGGAAAAATCCTCTGGCTGTCCACTCGATCTATATCTCTTATCCTCTCATCCTCCTTTGCCGCGAAGAGAAAAGCCCCAGCTCGCTCAACCTGTTGTTATAAGACATGTAAACTATTGTGTAAGTTATTGCAAAGGTAGATGGGAAATGAAGGCCACCCAACATCTTAACAGGAATGTGGTGGTTAGTCCAAAACTATTACATCACCGGCGACCCAGGTTAAATTCTCGCTGCTGTCTGTAAAGAGTTTGTATATTCTCCCCGTGATTGCATGGGTTTCGTCTGGGTGCTCCAGCTTTGTCCGATATTCCAAAGGCCTACAGGTTGGTAAGTTAACGGGTCACATGGGAGTAACTGGACACTGCCGGCTTGTTGGTCCAAAAGGACCTGTAACCATGTTGTATCTCCGAATAAAATGACAGCAAACAACAGCAAAGAATCCAACAGCAGGTGATTGATAAAGTTGGGACTGAATTCAATTGTAACAGATTGTGATTGTAACAATTTCCATTTAAAACAATTTGCACTTCCAGCAACATAATTATTCCAGCAACATAACAATTTATAACTACAATAATTTAGATTTAAAACAAGTTGCAGATGTACCAACTTAGTTAGAACAGCTCACGATTATAATGTTGTATTTAAAATAACGTACAATTACAAAAAAACCCCACAAAGGTTTGTGTTAAAGCACCATTATAGCCAGACAACCTGGAGATTCTCTCTCCTCCCCTCTCCCACTGGGCAGAAGATACAAAAGCGTGAAAGCAAGTACCACCAGGCTTTACCCCACTATTATTAAACGACTGAATGGTTACCTAGCACAATAAGATAGACTCTTGCCCTCACAATCTACCACACAATGGCCTTACACCTTATTATCTACCTGCAGTGCATTTTCTCTTTAACTATAAAACTTTATTTTGCATTCTCTTATCATTTTCCCTTGTGCTACTTTAATATACTGAAGTAATTTTGTAAATTACTTCTGTTATTTATAAAGACGAGAAAATCTGCTGATGCTGGAACTCCAAGCAACACACACAAAATGCTGCAGGAACTCAGCAGGCCAGGCAGTATCTATGGAAAAGAGTAAACAGTCGATGTTTCAGGTAATTTTGTGTCCTTGCATTGTACAGCAGTCTCAAAATAACAAATTTCACATCACGAAGACAGTGGTCATAAACTTGATTCTGAGAAGGTGGCATGGTCTGGATGGTGGGGATCTTAAGACCATAAGACCATAAGATATAGGTGCAGAAGTAGGCCATTCGGCCCATTGAATCTGCTCCGCCATTCAATCATGGGCTGATCCAATTCTTCCAGTCATCCCCACTCGCCTGCCTTCTCCCCATATCCTTTGATGCCCTGGCTAATCAAGAACCTATCTATCTCTTCCTTAAATGCATCCAATGACTTGGCCTCCACAGCTGCTCGTGGCAACAAATTCCACAATTTCTCCACATCTCTGTTCTAAATGGACGTCCTTCGATCTTGAAGTTGTGCCCCCTTGTCCTGGACTCCCCTACCATGGGAAATAACTTTGCCATATCTAATCTGTTCAGGCCTTCTAACATTCGGAATGTTTCCATGAGATCCCCCCTCATTCTCCGGAACTCCAGGAATACAGCACAAGAGCTGCCAGACATTCCTCATACTGTAACCCTTTCATTCCTGGAATCATTCTTGTGAATCTTCTCTGAACCTTCACCAATTGAATCTTTGATGATAAATGTTGCCTGCTTGAGGGAGTGCTTCTATTAGATATTACCGATGGTGGGGAGGGATGTGCCTGAGACCTGATGGGTATACTCCACTCCTCTCTACAGCTTCTTACAAACCTGTATGTGCGAATTGCCTTACCAGACCATGATACGACCAGTCAGTACATCTGTAGATGTTTGTTAGCGGTTGGCCATTAGTTTCCAAGATTCAAAGTATCAAAGTATGTATACAGTACACATCCCTGAGATTCTTCTTCCTGTACGCAGCCGTGAAACAGAGAAACACTTTGAAGAAAACATCGAATATCCAATACACAAAAAAAAGAACAAATCGTGCCACCAGTAAATAACACACGGAATGTTAAACTTAAAACCGCAGGGTCCCCAAAATGGTCCAGGAGCCGCGCCCACCGAGTCGGCTCAGTTTAGCACCGTGACAATGACTGTAGGCTTCTGCCGCAGAGCCAGTTCTGTGCCAAAGCCAAACTTTGCAAGTAGCAGAAACACATGAAACATGAACCGCAGAATCCCCCACAATGAGTCCACAAACTCGCTGAGGACATTGAACATTAAACTGCAGAGCCCCCCCCCTCCCCCCAGGAAAAGAGATCCTCAGCTGCAAGGCACGCCGAGGCGATCAAACGCGATCAGAAGCAGCGACAGGGAAACTGATGCACGTCACCCGCTCGTCTTCCACCCTCGTCCTCGTCGAACTCAATCCTGCTCGACGCTTTAAGCAGCGCGGAGTAATGAAGCTGACCACAGGATTGCGTCCCGCCGTTAAGAAATGATGGCCACACAGTTCGCTCTCAATCTCGTTGAGTTCCCCAGAGGACAGCAAAAGTGCCAGATCACCCCGTCAGGCAAAAGTGCATAACCAAAATGGAAATTATAGGCTACAATTGATCGGGTCAGGAGGAGAAGAAAAAGTAGTTTTGTGAGCTGTCTGCACAATGTCACTGTTGGTCATGTTGGTTGCTGGCGCCATTTTATCACATCTTGTCACAGGACGGTGATGAGGAGAAATTCCCTTGCACAGAGAGTGTTGGATCTTTGGAAATCTTGCCCTTGATCCCATGAGACTTGGTCATTATGTTCATTTGGAAAAAAAGATTGAGCAATTTCTGATTACTGAGGGGTTGGATTGATATGGGACAGGGCAGGAAAGAGCAGCTGAGGCAGAAGGCTAGCCGCGGTCTTGGTCAATGCTGGGGCAGGTTTGAGTGGCCTCCTCCTGCTCCAGGACATTCATCTTTCATGACAAGGCTTTCTCAGAGTCAGAGAGTGATTCAGTTAGAAAACCATCCCTTCAGCCCATCAACTCCGTGCCAAATATAAACCACCCACTTACTCTGATCCCATGTTATTTTCCCCACGTTCCCACTAATTCACCTCCCCTCCACCCACCCAGCTACACAGAGGAGCTTACAGCATCCATTTAATCTACCAACCCACGTGCTTTGGGATGTGGGAGAACCTGGGGTGGGGGGAAGACAAATCATCCTAAAGAGGCTAAAGGAATTCAGCATGTCCCCTCGTACTCACGGAAAGCATCCTATCCAGATACGTCGTGGCTTGGTACGGCAACTGCTCTGTAATTTATGCAAGAGACTGCAGAGGGCTGTGTACACAGCTCAGCACATCAGAGAAACCAGCCTCCCCTCCGTGGGCTTTGTCTGTACTTGTCACTGCAGTCAGCAAAATCAAAGACTCCACTCACTCCAGACATTCTCTCTCCCCGACCCCCACCCCGCACCACACACTGGGCAGAAAACACAGAAGTCTGAGACAAGTAGGACCAAGCTCAGGACAGTATTTACTCTGCTGTTAAAAGATCATTGAACAGTCCCCTAATATGATAGGTTGGACCCTTGACCTCATAACCTACCTCATTGTGACCTCGCACTAATTGTCTGCCTGCACTGCATTATCTCTGTATCTGTTAAACTTTATTCTATATTCTGTTATTGCTTTCCCCCCTGTACTACTCAATGTACTGACGTGATGAAATGATCTGTATGGATGGCTGCAAACATAAGAACATGAGAAATAGGATGCAAAGCATCATTTTTCACTGAAGCTCGGTAAATTGACAATAATAAAGCAATTTACCATTTCCCTAGCTAGATCGTTGAGGTTCATGTGTAACAGTTTCATAGACAGTTGAGTGAGTTTAGCGACTCAACATGGAAACTGTAAGTGTTACAAATTGCAAATAAACTTTTGCCTCTGGATATTTTATTTGTCTCAATACATTTGGGCTTTTCTCAATGCAGAGGGCTTTTCTCTTTGGAGCGAATGAAGAGGGGTCACGATAGAGGTGTACAAAATAATAATCAGCGGCTTAGGCAGAGTGGACACCAGAGACTTTTTCCTTGGGTGGAAAAAACATCATCGGGCAGGTATGAAACCAATAACTTTATTTTGGGTTGCTTTTAATTTCTGGACAGATTAAAATTAATTCTAAAAATATTAAAAAACAAATTAAAAAAAAAATTCACATCTTGTTCATTTGGAAGGCATTTCTGTTACATTGCCTTATTCCCCTCAACACTCAAACACACATACACAACGCATGCACACGCACGCACACACACGTACACACGCACGTGCGCGCACACACACACATACAAACGTGCGCGCGCACACGCACGCAAGCACACACACACACACACACACACACACACACACACACACACACAAACACACAATGAAATGTAATATTATTTTACCGGAGAGCATAATTTGAAGGTGTTTGGAGGAAAGTATAGGGGGACGGGGATGTCAGGGGTAGGCTACTTACACAGAGAGTGGTGGGTGTGCGGAACACGCTGCCAGGGATGATACTAGAGCCAGCTACATTAGGGACATTTGATTAACCCTTACATAGGCACATAGATGATAGAAAAATGGAGGGCTATGTATGAGGGAAGGGTTGCATTGACCGTAGATTTGGTTAAAATTTTAGCACAACATCATGGGATGAAAGGCCTGTACCATGCTGTACTGTTCTATGTTCTGTGTTCTACCTCAAACACTTGTCAATGTATGTACTAATTTTACTTTGGAGCATGTTTTGCCATGAAATGACAATTATAATTTTTTTAAATGAAGCAACGCTAAGTAGCAGGAAGCAGGGAATCGTCACCAGCTATTTATGTGGGATAAGGGATGTGATCAAAGGACCTACAAGACAGAATATCAGGCAGAAAGGATGATGATGCTGCCTTTGATTTTATTTCAGAGTCAGAAGTCAATGTAAATTTATTATCAAAATACACGCGTGCAATCCTAATGTACCTTGAGAGTTATTTTCTTGCTGGCATTTGCAGGAATATAAAATGATTAGAAAACTACACAAACAAAGACTAAGTTGAAGAGATTCTGCAGGTGCAGGAAACTCAGAGCAGTGCACACAAGATGCTGGAGGAACTCAGCAGGTCGGGCGGCATCTGTGGACGGAAATAAACGGTCAAGGTTTCGAGCCAAAATCCTCCTTCAGGACTGGAAAGGAAGATGCCAGAATAAAAAGGTGGGGGAGACGAAGGCAAATTAGCTAGAAGGTGATCAGTGAATCCAGGTTGATGGGAAAGGTAAAGAGTTGAAGAAGGAGGAATCTGACCGGAGAGGAGAGAGGGCAATGGGAAAAAGGGAAGAAGGAGGATCTGACCGGAGAGGAGAGAGGGCGATGGGAAAAAGGGAAGAGGGGAGATCTGACAGGAGAGGAGAGAGGGCAATGGGAAAAAGGGAAGAAGGAGGATCTGACCGGAGAGGAGAGAGGGCAATGGGAAAAAGGGAAGAGGGGAGATCTGACAGGAGAGGAGAGAGGGCAATGGGAAAAAGGGAAGAAGGGGGATCTGACCGAGAGGAGAGAGAGCTACGGGAAAAAGGGAAGAAGGGGGATCTGACAGGAGAGGAGAGAGGGCTACGGGAAAAAGGGAAGGGGGGGATCTGACAGGAGAGGAGAGTGGGCTACGGGAAAAAGGGAAGAAGGGGGATCTGACAGGAGAGGAGAGAGGGCTACAGGAAAAAGGGAAGAAGGGGGATCTGACAGGAGAGGAGAGAGGGCTATGGGAAAAAGGGAAAGGGGGATCTGACTGGAGAGGAGAGTGGGCTATGGGAAAAAGGGAAGAAGGGGGATCTGACTGGAGAGGAGAGAGGGCTACGGGAAAAAGGGAAGAAGGGGGATCTGATAGGCACGTGAGGAGAAACAATCCAGATAGGGGAGGGAAAAAAATATCAGAAGGAGAAATCAATATGCATGCCATCAGGTTGGAGGCTACCTAAACGGGACGTGAAGCGTTGCTCCTCCACCCTGATAGTGGCGTCATCGTGGCAAAAGAGGAGGCCATGGACTGACATGTCAGAGTGGGAATGGGAAACAAGAAAAAAAATCTGCTGATGCCGGAAATCCAAGCAACAGACACAAAATGCTGGAGGAACTCAGCAGGCCAGGCAGCATCTATGGAAAAGTGTATCGTTGACATTTCAGACCGAGACCCTTCAGCAGGACAGGAGAAAAAAAGGTGAGGAGTCAGAGTAAGAAGGTGGGGGGAGGGAGGAAGAAACACAAGGTGATAGGTGAAACTGGGAAGGGGAGAGAGGTGAAGAAAAGAGCTGGAAAGTTGATTGGTGAAAGAGATGCGGGGCTGGAGAAGGGGGAATCTGAGAGGAGAGGACAGAAGGCCATGGAAGAAAGAAAAGGGGGGAGGACCACTAGAGGGAGGCGACGGGCAGGCAAGGAGATAAGATGAGAGAAGGAAATGGGAATGGGGAATGGTGAAGGAGAAGGTAACATCAATAGTGGAGGAAGGGAAACCACATTCTTTGGAGAAGGAGGACATCTCTGATGTTCTGAAAAGCAAAGCCTCATCCTGGGAACAGATGCAGTGCAGATGAAGGAACTGAGAAAAGGGAATTGAAATTTTGTAGAAGACGGAGGGAAGACAAGATATCCACGAGAATTGGTAGGTTTAAACAAACAACCAATGTGCAAATGAACAAAATAATGCTTAGAATATTGTTAAGAATCCTTGAAAGTGAACATGTGGGTTGTGGAATCAGTTCAGTGTTGTGGTGAGTGATGTTATCCACGCTGGTTCAGGAGCCTGATGGTTGGAGGGTAATAACGGTTCCTGAACCTGGTTACGTGGGACCTAATTCTCCTGTACCTCCTGCCCGACGGTTTGGCGAGAAGGAAGCATGGCTTGTATGCATAATTTGCCAATATTGTGGTGTTGGAAGATTCTGTACAAACGGTGGGCTGCCTTTCTCCGGACCCCATCTCTGCGTTCATTCAATGTTCCTCAGAAAGGAAACAGCCAGTCCGTAAGGTGAGGAATTATTCCAGGTGCCATGAAGCTCACCTCCAGCAGATGGCAGCAGATCACCAACATTTCATGCTGATTTGTTGATCAGAAGCTGCAGTCCCATTGAATCCTTCACAGACCTCACACTGTCCCAAGACGTTCCACAGCCTAAAACATATTCTGAAGTGCAATGGCTGATGCAGGGTGCTAGACGTCAATCACCCAGCAGCCTCTGTTGTTGTGGTGTGGCACCTCATTGTCTACTTGCGTCACAGTTTCTCTGTAGCTGTTGCATTTTATCCTGTGTTCTGTTCTTGTACTTTGTTCCACCTCAGTGCACTGTGTAATGATTTGATCTGTAGGGACGATATCCAAGACAAACATCTCATTGTATCTCAGTGTACGAGACAATAATAAACCAATTCCCACCCTTCTCTCTTCTCCCCTCTCCCATCGGGGCAGGAGATACAAAAACCTGAAAGCACCTAGGCTCACGGGCAGTTTCCATCCCACTGCTGAATGATAAGATAGGCTCTTGACCTCACAATCTACCTCGTTATGATCTTGCACTTTACTGTTAATCTGCACTGCACTCTTTTACACTTTATTCTGCAATGTTATTGTCTTACCTTTTTTTTGTAATTTATTTTTTATTGAAGTTCATCATCAAACAAAACTTTCCATAAGATGTATTTCAGATACTGTACATATACATCATATAGTCATATCTGTCACAAATCTCCATATAATATTTATCTGAGGTATACACTTATAGAAAGGAGACGAAAGAAAGAACAATCAAAAGAAGAAAACTATGTACAAAGTAGGGAGTGATCTTTTTTTTTCAACATATTCATTGACTTGTGAGAATAAAATCAGGCCTATGACGTGTTATGTTGTTAAACCATTTTTCCCAGCATGAATCAAATTGTTCCAACTGATGATTAACAGATGCTGTTATCATCTCCATTTTGTAAATGTCCATTGTAATTTCCATCCACACATTCTAGCACAGTTATGTATTTAATATTTCAGTTAGAGTTGAGTAATCTTGTGTATAAATAAATATATAGATTGGTTGATTAAGCATTCTTGTTAATTTAAATAATTAATTATGGGTTATATACTTCATGACGCTACCACACGATACGTGCGTGCCTCGCTTAAACTAAAGATGAAACTAGACCTGCATTTTGGACTCCCATATATTTCCTTTGAATTAGTTTGATGTTTTGAAATTACAAAACATAACAGTAATGATTTGATCTGTATGAACAAGACAACCTTTTCACTGTATCTTGGTACATGTGACAATAATAACCCAATTCCAATTCAAATACCAATACCAATGGGATGATTCTGACAGGCAAGTCTGCGAACACTGGCCTATAAGGAATTGATTGTGGACTTCAGGAAGGGGAAATCGAGGGAACACACACCAATATGGAGGAATTCAGCAGCCAGAACTCCTCTAGCACTCTGTGTGTGTTGCTTTGGATTTCCAGCGTTTGCAGATTTCCTGGTGTTTGGAACACACACACCAGTCCTCTTCGAGGGGCCAGCAGTGCAAAGGGTGAGCACTTTCAAGTTCCTGGGAGTCGGCATCTCTGAAGGTCTACCCTAGGCCCAACATATTGACGCAACTACGACAAAGACGCGCCAGTGCCGATATTTCATTAAGAGTTTGAGGAGATTTGGTATGTCACCAAGAACTCTAGCATATTTCTGCAGATGTACCTCGATGCACGTAAGTGATCTGTGTGAATGGAACGCAAACAGAAGTTTTTCACGTGACAATAATAAACCAATTCCAATTCTAATTCCAGCTCTGTCCTTTGATCCCACACCACCATCTTCTCTACACCAGCAATCTTTCCTCTTCCCTCTCAGAAGAGACGCAGTGTCTGGACCCGAAGTGGAGTCTCACCCCTTTTCCTTCCACAGATGCTGCTCAGTCCATCGAGTTCTTCCACCGTTCTATTGTCTGTCCCGGAAACTTCACTGAGGCAATAGTGTCAGTGGCTGTGGGGAAAACCTCAACGACCTCCTGCCCTTCTCGAAGTGTCACATGGGTATCCTCTACAGCATCCTGCAGGACTGGAGAGGACGTTTTAGAGAGATGCTATTACAGCTCAGGGTGTTGAAGTTCAGAGTTCAATTCTGGCGTTCTCTGTAAGCAAGCCTGTATTTTCCTTCCTGTGCACACGGGGGTTTCTTCCCACAGCCCAAAGCTGTACTGGTTAGTAGGTTAATGGCCATTGTAAGTTTCAGCATGATTAGGCTGGGTTAAATACGTGGGGTTCTGGGCAGCGCAACTCGAAGGGCCAAACAGACCTGTCGCACGCTGTATCTCTAAATAAATAAACGTTCAGAATCCGGAAGGCGCTACCTACGGAAGTGCTGAAGGCAGGTTCAAGAGGGAATTGGACAGAGGCAGTAAAATCCCAATCAATACGATCTGGAGAGCAGCTCGGACAGGAGACTGGACTGAGGGTGGGGTTACAGCTGGAACCAGGGTCCAGAGCACCCGGGGTCAGGAATGTTGGTAAATTGGTTTATTATTGTCACATGTACTGAGGTGCAGTGAAAAACTTTGTCTTCCAGCCCATCCGCATGGATAAACTAATGACACAGTGTATTGAGGTGGTACAAGGTAATGCAGAATAAGTGTTCCAGTTACAAGGTGCAGTGCAGGCAGCGATAAGGTGCAAGGCCATAACAAGGTAAGAGTGTGAGGTCAAGAGTCCATCTTATCGCAATAAAAGAGTTTGATGACAGCTGGATAGAAGCTGTTCTTGAACCTGTTGGTACATGCTTTCAGGCTTTTATATCTTCTGCCCCATGGGAGAGGAGAGGAGAGAGAAAGCCCAGGATGGGAGGGATCTATGATCATGTTGCCTGCTGTACTGAGGCAGCAGGAAGTGTAGTCAGAGTCCGTGGAGTGGAGGCTGATATGAGCTGGATCAGGCCTGTATGTTCCCCACTCCCTCCAACCCCACCAAATTCACTGAGTGCATTTGTGTGTCAATGGGAATAAATATTCTGTGATATCATTACAAAAGCCCCAAGGCTGACAGAGTTTTGGAATGTTACAAGTACAAGGCGTGTAGTGGGGGGCGTGGGGTGCATGGGGGAGACATCGAGAGTCGAAGTGGACATAATGGGCTGAACAGCCTCTGCCTGTGCTGTAACCAGACTAAGATTTGGCCTCAGTGTCAGAAGGTGATCAAGCACGGGGGGAGGCAAAGTTGCAGATTAATGGAACGCAGAAACAGGACCTTCAGCCCAACTCATCCATTGTGACAAAGATTTCAATCCAAACTAGTGTCTGCCTCATATCTCTCCAAATCTTGCTTATCTGTTACCTGTCTATGATAGGCCATACTGTTCACGTTCCTTCTGTGCCTTGCCTGCTTACGTACCTTTCTAAATGTAGCGATTGTGTCTGATTTCACCTCCTCCCTTGGTAGATATTTCCAGCTTCTGTGTAGAAAAAGAACTTTGTTCTTAAATCCTCATTAACACCCCTTCCTCCTACCTTAAACCTATGTCCTTTTGCTTTGATACCAGGAGAAGAAGTACTTTTACTATCTATTCCCCTGGTGGTTTTACGTAGCTCTATCAGGTCACCTTCAATCAAAGGAGAACAAGCCCAGCCAGTCACTGCTCTCAGGGAGTTACAATCATGAAGCCATTCAAAACAGAAACAGGCCTTTCTACCCAACTGATCCCTGCCACCAGATTCCCATCAAAGCCAGTACAATAGGCATGTGTTTGGCTCATATACCTCTAATCCTCAAAGTTCAAGGTACTTTTGTTATCAAAGTGTTTATACATTATACAACCTTGAGATTTTTCTCCTTACAGTCAGCCACAAAACCAAGAAACCCAAAAGAACCCATAAAAACAGAAGCCCGTGGAACACCCAATGTTCAGAGAGAGGAAGACAAAAACAAATCATGCAAACAATAAAAGTAAGCAAGTAGCATTCAGAATGAAAGTGAGTCCACAGGCACGAAGCCTGGAGCAGACAGAGCAGGCCGCAGCTTCAGTTCAGTGCAGAGCTGAGTAAACGTCATGGAGCAGGAAGCAGAACTGGCCCCACCCTCAGCTCTGGTCCCAACACACTGCCTTTCCAATCTGGCATGGGGTTTAAATTGTCCAAACATCGTCATTCCTCGGTCTAGAACTCCGGCCTTGTCACTTTGATACACCATGGGCCTGGACCCAGTCGCTACGTTTCAGCCTCTCCTGTTTGGGTACCTGTTCAGTGCTAATGTACCTGCCTCAGCCTCTCCCTCTGGTGGCTCGTTCCATATACTGACCACTCTCCAGGTGAAGAATTGACCCCTCAGATTCCTATTAAATCTCTCCCCTCTCACCTTAAACACGTGACCTCTACTTCTTGAATCGCGAGCCCTGGGAAATGGTTCAGTGCATTCACTCTCTCAATGCTTCTTATGATTTTATACACCTCTTGAACCCTCCATTGGAGCGGAGAGTCTGCCGGGGTGAGTCTGCTTGGCTGGTGATCCTGAAGTCACGAGTCCAGGTGGATCCATCTTGAACTCCCCACAGGAGTGGTCTTCCCCTTGAACCATCACACGAATGAGGTACCATCTCCCCACCCTCAACCTCCGGCAAGATGGAACCTTCAGGAAAGTCAGAGGCATTTTGAGTAAGCTTGCTCTGGAGAAGTTTGACAAGTTAACCTTGAGCTCCTTAATGTGAGTATAGTTTCAAGACCGGTCCTAAAATCAGAATCAGGCTTAATATCGCTGGCATATGTCATTAAATGTGTTGTTATGCAGCAGAACAGTGCAATACACAATAAAAAACACTATAAATTACAATTAGATATTTTAAATATTTACTTTTAGGCATCCGTTAGTCTCATGAGACTATGGATTTGCACCTTGGAAGGTTTCCAAGGTGCAGGCCTGGGCAAGGTTGTATGGAAGACCAGCAGTTGCCCATGCTGCAAGTCTCCCCTCTCCACGCCACCGATGTTGTCCAAGGGAAGGGCACTAGGGCCGATACAGCTTGGCACCGGTGTCGTCGCAGAGCAATGTGTGGTTAAGTGCCTTGCTCAAGGGTACAACACGCTGCCTCAGCCAAGGCTCGAACCAGCGACCTTCAAATCACTAGATGAACCCCTTAACCACTTGGCCATGTGCCAACACATTATATTTTAAATAAATAGTACAAAAAGAGAGCAAAAATATTGAGGTAGCGTACATGCGTTCATTGTCCATTCAGAACTCTGATGGTAGAGGGGAAGAAGCTGTTCCTGAAGCTCTGAATGTGTGTCTTCAGGCTCCTTGATGAGGGCATGTCCTGGATCACAGGGGATACTTAGTAAAGCAATCGTTTTACTGATAGTAGAGAAGTATACTGATAGCAACTGGTGTGGGAGCATTCCATATCTTCTAAGCTGCAGGAGATCAGCAAAGGTGGTGCCTGGCAGAAGAGTTTAAAGAATAAAGATTTGCTTTATTCGTCACATATACGTTGGAGCATACAGTGAAACCTGTTAATGAACAACTCATCACTGAGCTCCAGTAACTGAGCCTCAATTACTCCCTGTGCAACTGGATCCTCGATTTCTTGACTTGCAGACCCCAAACAAATCAGACTGACAGCAACATCTCCTCCACAATCACCGTCAGCACATCTGCACCACAAGCCTGCTCTACTCGCTTCATATCTATGAATGTGTGGCCAAGTGCAGCTCCAGTGCCATACTTAAATTTGCTGGTGACACCACTCTCATCAGCCAAATTGAAGCTTGAGATGAATCAGCCTATCAGGAGAGCGATAGGGTGCCAAACAACCTCTGAGTCCACATCGGCAAAGCCATAGAGCTGATTATCGACCACAGGAGGAAGAAGTTGGAGGTCCATCAGGTCGTCCTCATTAGGGGAGCGGAAGTAGAAAGGATCAGTAGCTTTAAATTCCTTGGCATTAACATATCAGAGGATTTGTCCTGCAACAAGTACGTGAGTCCCTTCACAACGAAGGCATGACAAAATGCACATAATCTGCCTGCCATTAAAAACTTTGACTAACTGCTATAGGTGTACGGTGGAGAGTATCTTGACTGATTGCATTATGGCCTGGTATGGAAACACCAATGCCCAGGAATGGAAAAAAACTACAGAAAGTGGTGGATACAACCCAGTCCGTCACAGGCAAAATCCTCCCACCATTCAGCACATTTACACAGTGCTCAGCCCAAAGAAAAGAGTAACCATCATGAAAGATCCCCATCACCCTCTTCTCGTTACTACCATCTGATAGGCTGAAAGAAGCTACAGGAGCCATAAACCCTACACCACCAGGCTCAGGAGCAGTTATTACCCTACAACCGTCAGGCTCCTGCACCAGCGTGGATAACTTCACCCACCACAACTCTGAACCTGCAAACTCACTTTCAAGGACTCTTTACAAATCATGTTCACAGTATTAATTACTTATTTGCAGTCTTTTGCACATTGGGGTTCTTCGTCGGTCTTTGTCTGTTTATGTACTATATAGTTCTATTGTATTTCTTTATTTTCTTGCAAATGTCTGTTAAAAAATAAGAATTACAAGCTGTATAATGGCAATCTGCACATTCTTTGAAATTTCAGCTTGCCTCTTTATCAGGACTGAGCATCTGCTTCTCTCTTTCCAGGGCTACTGTTCTTAAGCTAAGTGTTACCAGGTTTACTGTTTGCTCCATACCAGTACTTGGTAAACATGTTTACCAATATTGCCGTCAATAAATCAAAATACCAATCGAATCCACAAGGAACTTAGCTTCATTAGCATGATGTACAGAAGGCAGCAAGTCATAGACACGAGAGACTTGGCAGATGCCAGACATCTTGTACAACACCCACAAAATCCTCAACAAATTCAGCAAGCAAGGCAGCTTCTATTGAGAGGAATGACCAAGACCCTCATCACGACTTGAGAGTCTGAGTCCAAAATGATGAATGTTTATTCCCCTCTGTGGATGCTGCCTGACCTGCTGAGTTCCTCCAGTATTTTGTTTGTGTTCGCTGACTAAACTGGATGAGGCAAACACATAATGATCAGGAACCTGCCTGAAAGGACAGTTTGCATTTGGAGCAGAAGTAGGCCATTCAGCCCATCCAAGTTGATATTCTCCTTCATTTTCCTGCCCTTTGCCTGTATTGGAGTAGGAATTGGAATTGGTTGAAAATTGACACATCTTTTCTTGCATACTGTTCACACAGTTCAATTCATTACCACAGAGCATTGAGGTAGAACAAGGTAAAACAATAACAGAATGCAGAATAAAGTGTAACAGCTACAGAGGAAGTGCACTGCAGGCAGACAATAAGGCACAACATCACAACTAATTAGATGGTGAGGTCAAGAGACCATCTTATTGTATGAAGGAACCATTTAATAGCCTTACAACAGCAGGGTAGAAGCTGTCCTTGAGACTGGCGGTACATGCCCTGGTACCTTCTACCTGAGAGGAGGCAGGTGGGGGAGAACAGAGAGTGAATGGGATCTATGATTACGTTGGCTTCTTTACCAAGTGAGGTGTAGATGGAGTCCACAGAGGGGAGGCTGGACTTTCGGATTTTGTATCTCCTGCCCGATGGGAGAGCGGAGAAGAGAGAATGTTTGGAATGAGTGGAGTCGTTGATAATGCTGGCTGCTTTGCTGAGGCAGTGAGAAGTATAGACAGAGTCCATGGAGTGGAAGTTGGTTTCCATGATATGCTGAGTTGTTTCCAAAATCCTGAAGTTTCTTTTTACAGTATTTATTTATTGAGGAACAGCGTGAAGCAGGCCCTTCTGGCCTTTCTAGCCACACCACCCAGCAATCTCCCAATTTAATCCTAACCTAATCACGGGACAATTAACAATAACAAATTGACCTAGCAATCGGTACGTCTTTGGACTGTGGGAGGAAACCAGAGCACCCAGAGGAAACCCATGCGGTCGCAGGAAGGACGTACAAACTCCTTACAGGCAGTGGCAGGATGGTGGCCACGGGCACGGCAGTTGCCATAGCAAGCCGTGATACCTCTGGCCAGGATGCTCTCTGTGTTGAATTGATAGACGGTCGAAAGGCCACACTGTTCTGTAAATAAACCTGAGTCTATCCTGCATGCCCCACCAACCCGCGGGGTGGGCAGAAATTCGGTAGGAGTGAGCCTGGGTTTTGTGTGCGAGGTCTCTGGACCGGGAGTTGAGCTGGAGTATATCTAACCCGAAGCCTAAGGAACCGGTCGGTCACCCACAGGAAACTCCTTTCTTTGTTTGGCCTAGACATTCGAAAAGACCATACTTTGTTACCCTTCTTGTTTTTTTTTTCACTGTTTTAATGGAGGTCGGGATTGAGGACGTGATTTTAAGTTTAACTCTGTTTGGTTTCAAGTTAGCCCATTGCTTTGCCTTGCTTTTAGTTAGCTGCACGGTGGGTTTTTTTTTGGGGGTTTTTTTTTCTTTTTTTTCCATTGATATATATAAAATTTAGTATACTATTATGTTATCTTGGTTTCTTATGCTTAAATTACATTGTTTGTAGTATTTTCTTTTTGGTATTGTTATCTTTTGGAATTTTATTATACTTTAACATTGTATTAATGTTTATATGGCTTACCTTTTTTGTATACTTACTCAATAAAAAGATTTAAAAAGAAAGAAAGAAAGACCATACTTTGGAATCTACACCGAAGTTGAGTTGTCCAACAAAGGGTTAACAAAAATAATTTTGCTGATCTTGAAGCGAGGCAATTCCTACCTCTCTAACCCGTCTGATCCTTAGGTATGGCTCTAGACCTTCTGTATTTGGAGCAAAGGGGGATGAGAGGTGATTTGACAGAGGTGTACAAGATGATAAGAGGCATAAATAGAGTGGACAGCTGGAGACTTTTTCCCAGGGCAGAAATGACCAATTCAAGAGGGTATAATTTTAAGGTATGGATGTATGGTTGGGGGCATGTCAGAGGTAGGTTTTTTACTCTGAGAGTGGTAGGTGCATGAAACATATTGCCGGGGTGGTGGTAGAATTAGATACATTAGGGACGTTTAAGAAACTCTTCAATAGGCAGATAGATGAAAGGAAAATAGAGAGTTATGTGGGAAGGCTGGGTTGGATTGAACTTGGAGAAGGTTAAAGGGTTAGCATGACATAGTGGGCCGAAGGCTCTGTACTGTGTTGTATTATTCTTGTTCTATCTTCTTGTCCTTCTTTGGTGGACAAGGTTTTGGGTGTTAGTTTTGCCTCTTATTTGTCTCAGTGACCAACTTTGCCTAATAACTTTGCACCTCTTGCCTCCCGGAAGATGAAAGCAGAGAGGAGAGTTATAGGGCTTAAGCACTGAAGCCAATTCAGAAAGAACATTTCTGCTGGAGGAGAAGAGGAGACCTGAGGTCGTCAGGGTCAGAGCGTTCCCACAGGGAATTCCTGAGAAACGGCTTTTCCCCAGACAGTGGTGGGAATGTGGAGCACACTCCCACAAGGAGGGGTCGGTGGGGAGGGATAGCTTCAACGTGCTGGACGGAGGGTCACACTGAAAGACAGAGATGGAGAAAGATGTTGGGGGGGGTGGTGGGTGCTCCAGTGGTATGTAAATGCCAGCGCGGACTAGTTAGCCCGAATGGCCTGTTCAGTGCTGTACATCTCCTGTTGTGCAATTGTTCCCAAACAGTGTAAATCTGAGGTAAAGTATAAAATGTTGGAAACACTCGGCAGACCGGTTGGCGAACGTGGGGAGAGAAACAGAATCGACGTTTCAATCAATGACCTTGCACCGGACCTCACAGGTTGAACCATGCACTCATTGTCTCTGGTTCTCTCCCCACAGAGGCTGCCTGACCTGCTGGGTGTTTTGTGCCAGGCTTCAACAGGCTGGATATAGAGAGGGTAGTTTCCCCGCACAGCATCTTGAACCAGAGGATCACCGTCTTAGGATACGGGCAAGGAGACCTGGGACTGAGATTCTGAGAACTGTCTTCCCTCAGGGAGCGTTGTACCCGTGGAGTCAGGTAGCACAGGATAAGAGTGAGAGAGATAGAACACAGTCATCACTACTCAAAGGAACAGACTCTTCTTCCCACAACGAAAAGTCAGTGTCTGTGCAGTAGTAATCTGTGACTCTATGATATCCATCATGTGTAGGCAGAAGTGATTCTGAATTAAGCTAAAGCCCTCCTGCCTGCACATGATCCCTATCATAGAGTCATAGGCCAGTTCTGCACAGAATTTCATTCTTTGACCCACCTAGTCCATTCTGACCTATTTCTTTTGACCTGTCCTGCCTAACCGCATCTGGATCGTAGCCCCCCATAAGGCCCCCATCCAAAATTCTCCGAAATGCTACAATTGGCCCCACATCCACCTCTTCCACTGGCAGCTCGTTCTACACTCTCACCACACTCTGAGCAAAGAAGATTCACCTCAGACTCCCCTTAAAATTGTCAGCTTTCACCCTAAACCTACGACCACTGGTTCCAGTCTCAGCCAATCTCAGTGGAAAAAGCCTGCTGGCATTTACCCCCTCTATACCCCTCACGCGATTGAAGAGTCGAGATTGTTTCGAGTCATTTCCAGTACAAGTGCAGAGTAGAATGTAATCATTGATTCTCTGGATCCAATACAGTGCAAATAAAAACTAAATTAGATAAAGAACACAATAATAAAAGAAACACAATAAATATAAATATGTACGATATCTTATATACGTAGATTGATTGTATGTCCATAAAGTGATGCTAGGCACAGGACAGGAAGACTCGACACAGGTAGTCAAAACTGCCCAATGCACGGCCAGCCTACTGACCATCAAAGACATACATAGAGAAAGATGCCAGAAAAGGGCCAGTAACATCGTAAAGGATCCCACCCACCCTGCTCATGGACTGCTTATCCCACTCCCATCAGGGAGGAGGCTACGTAGCATCCATGCCAGGACCACCAGACTCAAAGATATGTACTTTCCCCAAGCAGTAAGGCTGATTAACACCTCCACTCACTAACTCCATAACTACTTTATTATTTCCTGTACTCACCTTATGTACAGACACTCCTATGAGTAGCATGAGGAATCCCGACGGAGGGTCTCGGCCCAAAACATCGACTGTACCTCTTCCTAGAGATGCTGCCTGGCCTGCTGCGCTCACCAGCAACTTTGATGTGTGTTACTCCTATGAGTAGTGTCACTTTATGGACATACAATCAATTGCTGTGTATAAAATATCTTATGTATTTATATTTATTCTGGTTTTTTAATATTAGTACTGTGTTTTTATCTTTTGTGGGGTTTTGTTTGCTCTGCATTAGATCTGGAACAACAATTATTTTGTTCTTCTGTACTGAAAATGACATTAAACAATCTTGAATCTAGAATCATGAATAAAGTGTCTCTGACAGGAAATGCTAAAGCATTGGGGAGGTTGTGGAGGGGTGGATTAGTTGGTGGAGGTGCTGATCAGCCTTAGCGACAATAGACAATAGACAATAGGTGCAGGAGTAGGCCATTCAGCCCTTCGAGCCAGCACCACCATTCACTGTGATCTTCGCTGATCATCCACAATCAGTACCCTTTTCCTGCCTTCTCCCCATATCCCTTCACTCCGCTATCTTTAAGAGCTCTATCTAACTCTTTCTTGAAAGAATCCAGAGAATTGGCCTCCACTGCCTTCTGAGGCAGAGCATTCCACAGATCCACAACTCTCTGTGTGAAAAAGTTTTTCCTCAACTCCGTTCTAAATGGCCTACACCTTATTCTTAAACTGTGGCCTCTGGTTCTGGACTCCCCCAACATCGGGAACATGTTTCCTGCCTCTAGCATGTCCAATCCCTTAATAATCTTATATGTTTCAATCAGATCCCCTCTCATCCTTCTAAATTCCAGTGTATACAAGCCCAGTCCCTCCAATCTTTCAACATATGACAGTCCCGCCATCCTGGGAATTAACCTGGTGAACCTACGCTGCACTCCCTCAATAGCTAGAATGTCCTTCTAGTGCTTGGGGAAAGTAACTGTTTTTGAATCTGGTAGTTCTGAATGCTGCATAGCCTCCTGGACAAACAGTCCATGAGCAGGGTGGGTGCGATCCTTCATGATGCTACTGGTCCTTTTCTAGCACCTTTCTGTATTTAAGTACTAATAATGGGTAGGCTTTTGCTGGTGAAGTATTGCACAGTTTTGACTAGCTGTTGTAGAGCTTTCCTGTCCGCCGCAGTGCAGTTTCTGTACCAGTGACGCAGCTCGTCGGGATGCTCTCTACTGCGCTTCTGTAGAATGATGTGAGTGTGGATGTGCAAGATGCAGCTCTCTTAAGCATCCTCAGAAAGCAGAGGAGTTGGTGAGCTTTCCTCATTGTGTAGGAGGTGTTCAAGGACCATGAGAGGTTGTGTAAGATGTACACTCCCAGGAGTTTGAAACTATTCATATTTTCCATTGTTGTGTCGCCGGTGTAATGGGGGGTGGGGGCGTGAGTAGAGCGAGTTCTTCTGACGTCGATAACCGTCTCCCTTGTTTTGTTAACATTGTGGAAGAGGTTGTCCACCTGGCACCAGGCCTCAGTCTCTCCCACCTCCTCTTTGCAGGCTGTCTCATCATCGTTGGTGACGAGCCCCACCACTGCCACGTCAATGGTGAACTTGACAGTGTGATTACTCGGGTGTTTAGTTGTGCAGTCTCGCTGTTTCCGGATTCCAATTCGACATTCTGAAATCCAGAAAGAGCGTCCTGATGTAAGTGTCCTCGTTTTCTAGGTGTGTCAGGGCCAGGTGCATGACCGATGCTATGGCATCTGTCGTAGAGCAGTTCAGTCGGTAAGCATATCGGTGAGTGGAATCATGTATACCTCTATCTAATCTCCCCTCAGTCTCCTATGTTTCAGCGATTAATGTCCTAATCTATTCAACCTTTCCCTAAAACTCAGGTCCTCATCCCGGCAACATCTTTACAAATTTTCTTTGCATTGTTTCAATCTTATTGATATCTTTCCTGTAGATAGGTGACCAGCACGGCAGATGGTACACCCAACCCTTTTTCAGCTCCAACATAACATGCCAACTCATTTATGTAGGCCAATGTACCAGAAGTTTCTCTTTGTGGACGGGTCTACCTCTGATACAACTTTGAAATCTACCTTTCTTCTGTCCCCTGCACATTCCTGTGTCTACATTAATCACCACTATCCTATCGGGTTCCACCACCACCCCTGGCCGTGGATTCCAAGCAGCCAACAATCTCTGTGTAAAAAACTTGCCCTGGGTATCTCCTGTGAAGTTTCCCCCTTCTCAATTTAAATGCATGTCCCCTGGTTTTTCATATTTGCACCCTGGCAAAAAGATTATAACTGTCTACACTATCTACACCTCTTACAAACCTCTGTCAGATCTCCCCTCAGCCTTGCCACTCCAGAGAAAACAACCCAAGTTTGTCCAATCTCATGCTCTCTAATCCAAGGAGTATCCTGGTGAGCCCCTTCTGTGCCCTCTCCAAAGTTTCCACATCCATCCAACCAGAATGGCATACAATTCCAGAGGCATGGAAGACAGAGAGCACAAATTTAGGACTGGCATAAATGAACAGCCTTGATTTGAGGGGCCCAACGGCTGGCCACCGCTCCTATTTTGTGTTTCAGTGCTTTCTGTGGAACGAGTCGAGGGGGAATCAGATCAAGAGAAAACAGCCACCGGTAAATGAGAGCGATACGCTGTTCTGGCAGGAGCCGACAGGGAATCGACGGGCCGAAGAGCACCCGGGAGGTGGGTGAGACAGATCGCGTCTTTATAAGTTTTCGACATACAAAGTCGTTAACTGTCGACGGTGGGTTCGAAGCCATACACAGCAAGGATCCTGACCGGGCGAATAAATCGTCTGCTGAGGTGGGGGGGCGAAGATATTTTCCTAAAACCACAACATCCCCCCCCCCCACCCCGCTCTGCACTGGATACTGGATGTTGGAGGCGCTGTGATAGGTAGCGAGGGAGAGAGACACAGAGAGGGAGGAGAGAGGGAGAGAGCTCGTCCATCCTACAACACTGAAGAATCATCACAACACTCTCAGGTTCCCTTCCCCATCAGCAAGCGAGCAGGGAGAGGCGAGACGGGGAACCACACGCACACACACGGAAAGCCAAGGAGGCATTCTCCGGCCGTCCTACCAGGGTAAGACGACTTTCAATGTCCTATAGATCTCCTCTCGACCCAGATTCCGCTCGGGGTTCTGGCTGAAACTCATTTAACACGAGGTCTACAATTTCGCCTGTGTAATTAAAAAAAATATTGTCTGCATTTCCATTTGAAGTCAAAACGTTCCTTTCCGCGTTTTGAACTGTGTGTGCTGGATAGTTCCGCGTTCGATAAGATGTGAGGGGTGGGGGGGGGGAGGAGGAGGGTGAGAAATAATGGAATAATTAAGCAGGAAAAAAAACAGAACGAGAAGAAGGGAGAGAGAGAGAGAGAGAAGGAGGATGGAGAGAGAGAGAGAGAAGGAGGATGGAGAGAGATGAAAAGAGAGTGGCGAGAGAGATGATGGAGGAAATGAGGGAGATGGAGAGTGGAGGGAAAGAGGGTGAGAGAGAGAGAGAGAAAGGAGAGTGAGAGAGCAGGAGTGAGAGAGAGAGAGAGAAAGAAGCAGGGAGGAGGGTAGGTAGGAACTCTCCTAGCCAAGTGGAGCCTGGCTGGAGAGTGGGAGGAGTGGCAAGTACTTACCCATTTCCCTCTCTCACACGGCAAGGAGGGGGTTAAACGTGCCAGTGACTGGGTCCCCCAGTGGGGAGGGAGGAGAGAACCTGGACCATCTTTCTGCTTCTGAGCGCAGAGTGGGAGAGGTGATAGAGCAGCTCCGGGTAACCAGGACAAGGAACTCAGAGAAGGGGCAAATCTATAAACTATGGGGAGAAGCAGTTCTAAAAGGGACATGAAAAGAGGGATCTGGGATTGACCCCCTAGATTATATCTGCCCATTTCCCTGTGTGCCGTATCTGGCAGCCATGGTTCATTGAAAGTGGCCGCAGAATCCAGAGCCTCAGGGTCAGCGAGGAAGGAGGAAGGAGGTCCTGGTGAACGTTTAATAACTGGTGGGCTGCTGGCGAATGGTGCTGGGGAAAGCAGGTGGGTGTTGGACAGACTACTGAGATGTTCACCAAACTTGATTCCAGGACAGAGGGACTGGGATTCTGCGCGGGGAGGGAGAAGCTGGGATGGTTCCAGGAATGAGGCAATTTCAAGGGGATCTGTGTTAGACTGCAAGGGGTACAAGGGGTAAGTGGCCAGTTGCTCTCGTGGAGGGGTCGGGACATGGGGGAGAGAAGGAAGGGGGACAAACATGAAAGAAGGGGAAATGAGTGTGTGCAGGTCTGCAGTGAGTGATGAGCTGTTTGGGCAGGAATGAACATCCCAGGATGGACACAAACATGTACACACACACACACACACACACACACAAACACACACACACACTCACACACACACACACACACACACACACTCACATACACACAGTCTCTCACACACACACTCTCTCACACACACACACATTCACACACACACACACACATTCACACACACACACGCACACATACACATTCTCACACACACACACACACACACTTACATACACAGTCTCTCACACACACACTCTCTCTCACACACACACACACTCTCTCTCACACACACACACTCTCACACACACACACTCTCACACACACACACACACACACACACACACACACACACACATACACATTCTCACACACACTCACACACACAGACTCACACACACACACACACACACACTTACATACACAGTCTCTCACACACACACTCTCTCTCACACACACACACACACACTCTCTCTCACACACACACACTCTCACACACACACACTCTCACACACACACACATTCACACACACACACACACACACACACACACATACACATTCTCACACACACTCACACACACAGACTCACACACACACTCACACACACACACTCTCACACACACAGACTCACACACACTCTCACACTCACGCACACACACATTCACGCATACACACATATATTTTCACAGATATGCACACACACACTCACACACATACACACACACGCACATATATTTACACAGATACGCACACACACTCACACATGCACACACATGCATTCACACGTACACACATATTCCCACACGTACATTCACATGTTCTCTCTCTTTTCCTCTCTCACTGCATGTCCCTTTCTCTCTCTGTTTTACTCATGCCCCCTGCTTCCCCCTCACCCTTCATGTCCCTCTGTCTCGTTCCTTCTCATCCTGCAGTTGGAGGACTGTTTGTCTGTGTCGGTTGGTGGGAGGGAGGGAGAGAGGGGGTTTGTTTTGCTGTTGTTGCCTTGTTGCCTGATTTGCTGTGTTGTGTGTTGTTCTGTCGAGCATTGTGGGCACGCTGTGTTGGTGCTGGAACGTGTGGTGTCCCTGCACATCTCTGAGTTGTGTTGGTTGTTAGAGGGCTGCAAACAAAATTGTTCTTGAGCCTTGGAGGTGTGCGTTATGAAGTTCTTACATCTTCTGCCCAGTGAGGGGGTTTTATGGGGAGTAGGTGGAGAGTGGGACTGCTGGAGGAACTCAATGGATGAGGCAGCATCTGTGGAGGCAGAAGGGTGGTCAACATTTCAGTTCGAGCCCCTGCGTCAGGAGACCGGGACTAGCAGGATTGCCCTTACAAAATGCCAGTACAGACTAGCGGGAGGGAACACCCTGCTCCCATAATGCAGCCACCCTCTGGTTCGGTTTGGTGTCTCCTGGACATCAGTCCAGCTGCTGCTTGTCCTTATCGTTCAGGTAACACTGAAAATCGATTTCCTGGTGGAATGTGCCTTAATTTGGAACCATTTGTGTTGTGAACTTTGTTATTGCAATTGTTGCAGAGGAGTCTCTTAAAGTGCAAACTGTTTCCAATGCCACAACGGGCTGTTCATGCATTCTATGTGCTTATTTCTAGCAGTGTGCTGGCTAAGCCTCTCTCCCTCCAGCATCCCCTTCTGTAGAGTCACATAGCATGCTACAGCACAGAGACAGGCTCTATAATACACTCACTCAGTGCCAACCTATCATTGTGCCTGGTCTCATCAACCTGCACCCTGACCATGACCCTCCCTACCCCTTCTACCCACATACTTAACTAAACTTCTCTTGGGTGTCGAAATCAAACCTACCAGAAGCTGTTCCTGAATCGTTGTGTGCCTTCAGACCCCTGTACCTCCTTTCTGACGGTAGAAATGAGAGGAGGGCACAATCTGGGTGGTGGGGGTCCCGAATGATGAACGCTGCCTTTTTGAGGCATCGCTCCTTGAAGATGTCTTGGATACTACGGCAGCTCGTGCCCATGATGGAGCTGACTAAGTTTACAACTCTCTGCAGCTTATTTTGATCCTGTGTAGTAGCCCCCTCCCTCTGTACCAGACGGTGATGCGGTCAGTTAGAATGCTCTCCACGGTACATCTGTAGAAACTTGTGAGTGTTTTTGGTGACATACCAAATCTCTTCAAATTCCTAATGAAATATAGCCCGTGTCATTCCTTCCTTGTAGCTGCATTGATATGTTGGGACCAGGTTAGATCCTCAGAGATCTTGACACCCAGGAACTTGAAATTGCTCACTCTCTCCACTTCTGATCCCTCGATGAGGGCTGGTGTGTGCCTCTTTTGTTATTGACCTACAACACAGATGAGGCCCTTCTGGCCCTTCGAGTCACCCCATCCAGCAATCCCCCAATTTAATCCTAACCTGATCATGGGACAATTTACAATGACCAATTAACCCACTGACCAGTACGTCTTTGGACTGTGGGAGGAAACTGGAACACCCGGAGGAAACCCACGAGGTCATGGGGAGAACGTACAAACGCCTTACTGGCACCAGTGGGAATTGAACCCATATTGCTAGTGCTATTGTAAAGCATTGTGCTCACCACTACGCTACTGTACCACCTCTTCTTACACTTCTGAAGTTCACAATCAGTTCTTTGGTCTTACTGGTGTTGAGTACAAGGTTGTTGCCAATCAGGTTCCCCTTAAACATTTCACCTTTCAACCTTAACCCGTGACCCGTGATCAATCAACCTCAGAAGAAAAAGCCTGCCTTCATTTAGTTCACCTACACCCCTCATAATTTTGTATATTTCTGTCAAATCTCCCTTTATTCTCCAGTGCTCCAGGGAATAAAGTTCTCACCTATTCAGCCTTTCCCTACAACTCAGGCCATCAAGTCCCAGCAACATATGTGTAAATTTTCTCTGCACTCTTTCAATCTTATTGACACCTTTCCTGTAGGTAGGTGACCAGAACTCCAGGCAATACTGCAAATTAGGTCTCACCAACGTCTTACACAACTTCAAAGTAATATCACAACTCCTGGGCTCAATACTTTGATTTATGAATGCCAATGCAACAAATGCTGTCTTTACAATCCTGTCTCCCTGTAATGCCACTTTCAAGGAATTATGGATCTGGATCCCTAGATCCCTCTGTTCCACCACACTCCGCAGTGCCCTGTCACTCACTGTGTAAACTCTACCCTAGTTTGCTCTCCCTAAATGCTACACCTCACAGTTGTCTGCATGAAGTTTCATCTGCCACTTTTCGGCTGGTCTAGATCCCGCTGCAAACGTTGATATCCTTCCTTGCTAAGACATTTTGCCACCAGTCTTGATGTCATCCAAAAAATTTCCTGATCCAATTAACCATATTAACATACTAATCGTTGATATAGAAGACAAACAAAATTACCCCATGTAGCTCGATCACTTGGTATGAGAAGGACCTCCTCATTCTCATCACTCTTTGGCTGAGGAAATATCCCTAATCTCCCAGCTAGAAAAATCAATGCCTACCCCAATTTTGAGGCATTTTTGTTGTTATAATTAAAAGGCGGCATGTGAGCAAAAGTGTGGAGATGAGACCACAGTGGAATTTTTGTTACATTGAATTTTCAAATAGTTTGCAAAAACCTGAATACACTTGAGCTTGTGCTTTCACTGATGTTGGTCACAAAACCATAAGGCATTGTTTGTTATATGCCATGTCGTATGATGTGGACGATCGTGGTCTTTCTACAGAAGTAGTTTGCCATTGCCTTCTTCTGGCCAGTGTCTTTACAGGACAGGTGGCCCCAGCCATGATCAATACTCTCCAGAGACTGTCTGCCTGGTGTCAGCGGTCACATAACCAGGATTTGTTCTATGCACCATCTGTTCCCATGGCTTCACGTGACCCTGCTCAGGAGGTTAAGCAGGTGCTACACCTTGCCCAAGGTGACCTGCAGGCTAGCAGAGGGAAGGAGCACCTTACACTTCCTTTGGTGGAGATGTATCTCCACACCGCCACCCAACCATAAGGCATAGGAGCAGTATTAGGCCCCCATTAGGCCGCAGGCCGGGGGCTGTGGTCGAGTGGTTGGCGACTTGGGCCGGCTCCCCCACCGGACTTAGTCTGGTGAGGAGGGTGTGAGGACACCCAGCAGGACTAAACAAAACAAGACCTGACAAAGGGCGGTTTAGCTCCTTGTGAGCCAACGGCCATCTTCTGTGGAAGAGATTAAAGCCTCACCACGTATCTACGAATCGTATGCTATGCACCTGGTTAGAAGAGACATGATGAACTTGGGCGCTGCACCGTGTGCCTGGACCTGCCCAAGGCCTCTGCCTAAGGAAGGGCCGAGCTCGAAGAAGCGGCCACGGCTGGAGGCCGACACGGCCTCGGGCTCGAGTTTGGCGGGGGTGGCGGCGGGCGGTGCCAAGGCGGCCAGCGAGAACAAACTGGAGGAGAGGCTGTACTCGGTGCTGTCACAAGATCAAAGAAGATGGAGGTGCATAGCCACCAACCCCGGATTCGGGATGGTGCCCATGACTGACTGACTGAGGCCATTCGAGCCATTGAGTCTACTTCATCATTCAATCAAGGCTGATTTAATTTCACTCTCAAGCCCACACTTATGCCATCTCCCCATAACCTTTAATGCCTTTACTATTCAATATTTGGTCAGTTTCAAAGAGATTCCACCCGCACCCCCCCCCCCACCATTTTTGTGAACCAGCAAGTACAGGCTCATTTCTGCACTCTATTACTGTTTTACCTTGTTCTACCTCAATGCACTGTGTAATGAAATGATCTATATGAAGGGCATTGCAAGACAAGTTTTTCACTGTACCCTGGTACAAGTGACAATAATAAACCAACTTACCGATTTAATAGAAATAACAACCTAGACTGTGGAAAATCCGCATGAGGGGAACCGGGTTATTGGAATTACAGTAGTATATTGGATTAAACTCTCCTGCAAAGTTGGTTGGGTTAAGTTTTCCTTGAGTGGGAGGGGAGTGTTTTCTGAGCCTCACCTCCAAGGAATTCCTCTTCAAAGTTCAAAGCTCAAGTTGAAAGCAAACTTATTATCAAAGTATTAACTCCATCGTTTTGGGGAAGGATTTATGAGCCGTTTCTGATGTCTCACGGCTTTTCTCTTTTGCAGATGAAGTCTGCGGGCTCAGGCGTTCTAGAGCTGTTCACGGACAGCTACTGTAACACATGTAACGCTCAGCTCATCTCCGAGTCCCAGAGGGTGGCCCACTACGAGGTAAGGAACGATTCCCACCCTCTGCCCCAATCACACCCACTGACTGAATCCACACAGAGTCAAACAACACGGAAACAGGCCCTTCAGCCCAAAATCTCCATGCTAACCATCAACCACCCACCCACACTAACCCAGAGCAACATGCACAAAATGCTGGATGAACTTAGCAGGTCAGGCAGCATCTGCGGAGAGGAATAAGCAGTCAATGTTTCGGGCCAAGACCCTTCAGTTGGAATGGAAGGGGGAAGAAGTCAGAATAAGAAGGGTGGGGGTGAGGGGAAGTAGTATTAGCTCGATAGGTGAGAACAGATGAGGGAGAAGATAGGTGGGTGGAGGAGGGGGGATGAAGTGAGAAGCTGGGTGGGGATAGGTAGCAGAGGTAAAAGACTGAAGAAGGAATATTCTGACAGGAAGGGATAGGGGTCTCTGGGAGAAAGAGAAGGAGGAAGGGCACCAAAGGGTGGTAATAGTGTCCATACTAACTCACTTACCAGCACTTGTAACACATGTCTATATCCATCTTACAACCTTCAATCATATCCACTTTAGTTGTTGGGATGTGGGGTCAGTGAAATCCCATCAGCAGCCTTCGAAAGGTAATGTCACCATCCTCATCGGAGCTGAGTGAAGATGACCAGAACTTATTCAAAGCTCCTCCCAGGGTACCAAAAGGTCTCCACAGCCAGTCACCAGAGCCTGATGATAGATGCCGCCTTCCTGAGAGAGTGCGTCCTGTAGATGTTGTCAATGGTGGGGAGGGCAGTTCCATCACCCTCTGCAGTCTATTGCATTCTTGTGCACTGGAATTGCTTTACCAAGCTGCGATACACCAGTCTAAGGTTCTTCCCCGGGGGGAGCAGAGTCCAGACAGCCGAGAAGGGTAGGAAAAATAGAAGTGGGGAAACGGAGGGATTGATAACCTAATGAAAACATAGTCATAGAGTACTACAGCACAGAAACAGGCTCTTCAGCCCATCTAGTCTCTGTCGAACCATGTAAACTGCATAGTCCCATTGAATACAGTCAGAGAAAATATTTGCCTCCCAATTCCGCTGATTCTTGGTCACCTGATTACTGTTGGACTATGAGGAGTTTGCAGGCCAGATCTTTGCTCAGGTAGCTGCACATTCCAGCTCTTACTGCGGTCTGCCTATCAATAGCCATTATCTTCTCCGTATCACACCGCCAGTGCCATTAGCGGGGAGCTGGGAGAGAGGCAAATGAATAGTGGATCATGCTGCCGGAGTGAGTAGGATAGACTTGTGGGTCCTAAATGGTGGTTTGTCCCACACGGTGCTGTGAACCTCTCTGCCCATCCATCTTCCATCTACCCTTCTCCCCTTCTCTCTGTTTCTATCCCTCTTGCTCCTTTTTTTATTGTTTCTGAATTGCTCCATGAACATTAGTCGGAGGGAAGTTAGGAAGGTCTGGGGTCCATTGTAGGATTTCTTACATCTCAGCAGATTGCCTCTGTTGTGTCTTAAGGAACTATCTGGTCACTGCTACCGACGCTGACCTTTTTAAATTCCTGATTCTTTTCGTTAAAAGCAATCCTGACAGCACGTGCTGTCAGGCTCCCGGACAACTTCTGCCTTGCTGTTCCAAGACTATTGAACAGTAACATGATAAAAGAGGCTCTTGACTTTCACAAGCTACCTTGTTATGGCCTTGCACTTTATTGCCAGCATAGTCAAAGACTGTAAACACAAAATACTCTGCAGATGCTGGGGTCAAAGCAACACTCACAACACGCTGGAGGAACTCAGCAGGTCGGGCAGCATCCGTGGAAACGATCAGTCAACGTTTCGGGCCGGAACCCTTCGTCAGGACTGTAGAGGGAAGGGGCAGAGGCCCTGGGGTATGAGACTTTTGAATGGGTTCTCTACCTCGTTACCATCTTGCATCTTATTGCCTGCCTGCACCACACTTTCTCTGTAAGATGTTCTTGTACTCTCTGTTATTGTTTTCCTTGTATGAGCTCATTGCACTGTTGTAATGAAATGATCTGTATGGATCGCATGCAAGACAAAGTACCTCAGTCCAGGAGACAATTATAAACCAACTTAATTCCATTAGCTGAATTTAAACTCCTGATCCAGCCAGAAAAATATAGAGGGTATATGGGCTAAAGGTAAACAAATTGAACTAGCTCAAATAGGTAAGCATGGATGAGTTGGGCTGAAGGGCCTGTTTCAGGGCTGTATGACGTTATAACTCTTTGAACTTAATGGCTGGGCTTTGAACACTAATAAGCTAACACCACTCATTCTCTCTCTCTCTCTCTCTCTCTCTCATTCTCTCTCTCTCTCTCTTTCTCTCTCTCCATCCCCCCTCTCTCTCCTCGCTCTCCATTTCTGACTCTCTATCGCTACGTCCATCTCTCTATCCCCTCCTCTCTCTCCCTCTCCCTTCATCTCTCTCTATCCTTCCTTCTCTCTCTTTTTCTCCCTCTCTCCTTAACTCCTTTTCTTTCTGTCTCTCTCCATCTCAAACCGCTCGTCCTCTCTCTCTGTCCTTCCCTTTCTCTCTGCATTCTTAGCTGTCGCTCTCCATCCCCATCTCTCCTTGCTCTTTCTTTCTCTCCGCCTCTCCCCCACCCCTCTCTCTCTCTGACTTGCAGACACTTTTCCTCATCTGCTGAGGCTCCTTGTCAAAAATTAAACTCAACACTTTCCCTAACCATAATCGCGGCATTGCTTACAGAGTGCCAGCTGTTAGCTGCTTCGTCAAGATTATTAATTCTCAGTTATGTCTAAATGAATGGTAGAGCACTGAGAGCAAAAACAAAATCAGACGACCACACCAAAACACATGTTGTGAAGGATGTGTAAGTGAGTGTGTGTGAGTGAGAGAGAGTGGCGGGGAGCGGGGTGGTGACTGGGAGAAGGGTCAGAGAAGTACTTGCTGCCCCTATAATGCTTCACCGAGCTTGGTGCTCTGTTTGGGATCTCAGCTGCACTGACTGCGGAGGTTCATAAAGTTAAACTGGAGCTTATTGTCATATGCACAACTATACGTGTGCACAGAAGCATTGAAAAGCTTGCTGGCACGTAGCATCAGATAAAACAGCACTTACAAGGAAAACATAAATTAAACGTAAATTAACAATTTTACAAGAAAGAACATAACTAAAAACAAAAGATAAACGAAGTGGTCATACTGTTGCTTAACTGTAGTATTTAAGAACATAAGAATATAAGGAATAGGAGCAGGAGTGGTCCCTGCTCTACCATTCAATGAGATCATGGCTGATCTGACTATAGACTTATCTCCACCAGATTGTCTTTTCCCCATAACCCTTAATTCTCCCACTATGCAAAAATCTATCTAACCTTGTCTTAAATATATTTACTGAGGTAGCCTCCACTGCTTCATTGGGCAGAGTTTAGGGTTTTGAAGGTTGGTTGAAGAACCGAATAGGGAAGTAGCTGTTCTTGAACCTGGTGGCATGGGACTTCAGGCTTCTGTAGCTTCTGCCCAATGGTAGCTACAAGAAGATGGCATGGTTTGGTTGGTGGGATCTTTGATGATAGCTGTTGCCTTCTTAAGGCAGCACCTCCTGTAGTTACTCTTGATGGTAGGGAGAAATGTGCCCGTAATGTCTTGGGCTGAGTCCACTACTCTCTGTATCTTAAGTTCCTGGATACTTGAATGAAAATAACGAGGACACTTTCTGCAGTACCTTTGTAGAGGTTTTTTTTATATAATATTCGGTGATATCTGAACCTCCTTACCCTTCTATGAAAGTAAATAACAGATCTTTCACCTGTTGAAGATCAAGGGACACTATCAAATCGTAAACATAAGAGATAGATACAAGTATAAGCCATTCTCTGATGACCATGAAGATCTTTGCCTCAGTACTACTTTCTTGCATTAAGCATATGCCCAGTTTTCCCTGGAAAAACTTCTGTCAGTTCTTGACTTGAATATACTCCATGAGCAAACATCTAGGGCTCCCTAGAGTAGGGAATTCCAAAGATATACCGCCCACTCGGTAAATAAAGTTCTCCTCATCCCAGTTCTGAATGGCCGATCTCTTGGTCTGACTTTTGGCTCATAGTTCTAGACTCCCCAAGACAGGGGAAAATTCTCCCCGGCTCCCACATCTACCCCATAAACCCAGTTAGGATTTTGTACATTTCAGTAAAGTCCCTCCTGTACAATCTTCCAATGTTTCCACCAAGTTGAGGTGGCGGATTCCGGGCCCAAGAGTGTATCGAAGTGGCAGAGCCCGAGTCTGAGAGTGAGGAGTGACCCAAGGTTTGGACAATTTAAGTATCAGACCAGATTGAAGAGCTCAGGGGGTCAGGGCTGGGAGCAGAGTGTGGGCCAGTGTTCAGCTGACTGCACCACACGGTTTACTCGTCTCTGTGCTGAACTGCGACGACAGCCTGCAACTGATGGGCCACTGGGTCGGCTGCAGTGATGACTGGCTTCGTGGCCGTGGACTCACTTCTGTAAATTTCAGTTGTTCGCTTGCTTTTGTTATTTGCCCTATTTTTTTCCTGCACAGTAATGTGTTTAACAGTCTTCTTTTAATGGGTTCTATTGAGTCTCTTTGTTTTGTGGCTGCCTGTAAGGAGACAAATCTTAAGGATGTATATCCTATTCACACGTTGATAATAAATGTACTTTGACTTTGACTATGATCTCTGATCAGATTCGTCCCTGAGAGAGGGTGGGATTCCTTCTCGGTGCATGGCTTGCCATGGAGTTAGTGTGGGTGCTTCAGGTTGGGAAACTCTCAATCTATCTCAGAGGAGATTCAAGGGTGCAGAGGAGATTCACCAGGAAGTTGTCTGGATTGCAAGGAGAGACTGGATGGTCCAGAGACCCGAGAAACCACAGATGCAGGAATTTGGGGCAATATACAAAATGCTGGTGGACTACAGGCCAAGTGCAAACAAGTGGGACTAGCCCAGATAGGCAATTTGTTCAGCACAAGCAGGATGGGCTGAAGGGCCTGTTTCAACACACATAACTCTATCACTTAATTTAATGTGTTGAGTAGCATCTATGGAAGAAAATGGACAGTCAACATTCTGCTTGAGATCCTTCAGGGAAAACAAATTGCAGATAGAGCGGAGAAGGCTGAAGGGACTGCTGTGGAGGTGTACAGAATCATGAGAACATGAAAGACACAAGCGACTGCAGATGCTGGAATCTGGAGGAAGAGACAATTTCCCGGAGGAACTCAGTGGCTTGAACAGGAGGGAAGGAATCGATCAGGACCTGAGGCAGAGTTTCGATCCAAATCACTGACAGCTCCTTCCAACCACGGACGCTGTTTGATCTGCAGAGTTACTGCAGCATTTTGTAGAACAGCTTGGACAGACACCTTGGTCAGTATGGATGAGTTGGGCCGAAGGGCCTGTTTCCAATGGGTAGAACTAACGTCGCCAAGTGTCAGCATTTTTATTTTTAGTTTATTATTATCACATGTACTGAGGCACAATCAGAGTCTTGGTCGTGCATGCCATCCATACAGATCACATCAGTGCGTTGAAGTAGTACGAGGGAACACTGTAACAGAATGCAGAATAAAGTGTAACAGCACAGAGAAAGTGTAGTGTAAGCAGACAAAGAGGTGCAAAGGCCACAAGGAGGTAGATAGTGGGGTTGAGAGCCCATTTCATTGTATTAGGGAACCATTTAGTAGTCTTATATCAGTGGGGTAGAAGTGTACTGGAGCCTGGTGGCACCTGCTTTAAGGTTTCTGTATCTTCTGCCCAATGGGAGAGGAGACAAGAGCGATGCCCTTGGTGGGTAGAGTCTTTGATCATGATTATTGCCTTACTGAGGCAGCGTGCGTGTCTGGAACAGTCAGCGTGTGGACCTCAAGTACGCAGGCACCAAGTGTTACTGTGTACTAAGATGGAATACCAAAGTAGGGGAGACCTGCTGCTCTTGTACAGCCACTGAGTAAGACCACAGCTGGAGTCCCGCCTACATCTTGCTCTCCTTCCTTAAGGAGAAATACACTTGCATTGGAAACAGTTCAGAGAAGCTTCATGGGTTGAGGGGGATTAGAGGTGGACAGGGTCAGTGGATTTAAATTCCTTGGTGTTATCATAGCAGAGGGTCTTTTCAGGGATCAGCACATAACTGCCATCTAAAAGAAGGTATGACTGCACCTCTACTTCCTTTGAAGTTTGCACAGATTTATCTTATCGTCTAAAACATTGACAAACCTCTATAGATACACAGTGGAGAGTATCCTAATTGCTTTAATCACAGCCAGTGCCCAGGAATGGAAAAAACATTCAGGAAGTGGTAGATGCAGCCCAGTCCATCACAGGTAAAGCCCTCCCAACCATTGAGCACGCCAACATGGAGCGATACTACAAGCAAGCTGCATCAATCATCAAGGACCCCACCGTCCAGGCCATATACTCTTCTTGTTGCAGGAGGTACAAGAGACTTGGGTCCCACACCTCCAGGTTCTGTAACAGTTATTACCCTACAGCTATTAAGCTTCTGACAAGCATGGATAACTTCACTCACCAGAACCCTGAACAGATTCGAACAACCTACAGGCCAGTTCTCAAGGACTCTGCAATTCATGTTCTCAATATTATTTGCACAAATACTCCTCTTTTGCACATTTGTTATTTGTCAAACTTTGATTATAGATAGTTTTTCATAAATGCTATTGTATTTCTTTTCTTCCCTGTAAATGTCTGCAAGAAAATTTATCTCAGGGTAGCATCTAGTGACGTAGATGTACTTTGATAATAAATTCCTTTGACTTTGACTTTATTCCCTGGAACAGAGATGAGGGGTCACCTGACAGAGGCATATAGGATCATGAGGGGCACAGATAGGATGAAATCATGGTCTTTTTCCCATGGAGGGGATACTAAAGAGGGTAAAGATTTAAGATCAGAGGTGAGAGATTTGAAAGGAATGTGAGGGCAGCTTCTTCGCACAGAGGATGGTGCGTATTATGAACAAGCTGCCAGACAGTATAGTAGCATAGTGGTTGCCCAGGTTCAATTCCAAAGATCTACCGGTTGATAGGTGAATTGGTCATTGTAAATTGTCCCATGATTAGGCTAGGATTAAATCTGGGATTTCTGGGCAGTGCATCTCAATGGGCTGGAAGAGCCTATTCCGCACTGTATCTCAAGAAATAGAATTAAAAATATGAAAAAAGTGGGTAAAATTTAAAAGCCATCTAGATAGGAGAGGTTTAGAGGTCTATGGGCCAAGCACGGGCAGATAGGGCGAGCTCAGTGAACAGCACACTTGGCGTGGACCAGTTAGTCCTAAGGGCCTGGTCCCATGCTGAATGGCTCCCTGGCTCTGTGAGATGCCACCTTGCACTTCCTGCAAGTCCTACCTCTCTGCTGTAATGCCACCTTGTGCCCAGCAGGTGGCAGACTTTTTTTTGTCAAAGACCATTCCTGTGTCTAGTAGACAGAAGGTTGGGTTCCCAATCCCACTCAGAATGACCTGGAGCCTCCTCCAAAGGAACCTGTCCCGGACAGCTCCCACTGCTCACAACCCACCCTGGGGATTAATGCAACTGATGTTCCCTGACCCCAGCACAGTGACATGGGGTAATCACTGGAAGATGTTTTGTGTGTGTGTGTGTGTGTGTGTGTGTGTGTGTGTGTGTGTTTGGTGTGTGGGGAGTGGGGGGAGAGTATCAGCCTTCAGGAATGGGGTGGACAATTCGAGGAGTAAGACTATGAGGTCATAAGACAGAGATCACAGAACAGAGCACAATACATGCCCCTCCATCCACAATGTGTGCCAACCTTTTAACCTACTCTTAGATCAATCTAAATCTTCCCTCCCACACAGCCCTCCATTTTTCTTTCATCCATGTGCCTATCTGAGTGTCTCTTACATGTTCCTAACGTAAAGGTCAAAGTTTAAAGAACAAAGTTCAAAGTAAATTTATAATCAAACTACATGTAATTCACCATTTACAACCCTGAGATTCATTTTCTTGCGGGCATTCACAGTAAATACAAGAAACATAATCGAGTCGACAAAAGGCTGCACCCAACAGGACGGACAGACAACCAGTGTGCAAAAGATATCAAACTGTGCAAATACAAAAAGAAAGAAAAATGAGGAATAAATAAATAAAACTTCCACTGCCTTGTGGCGATACCGTGATGGGGAAGGCTTCGGAAGTAAACTCTGAGGACAACTCTGGAGCTGGAGTCCCTAACGTAGTCCTACACTGAGTCCAGCGCTGACTGGCAACTCCTGCAGTGCCTCTGGTGGAAAACTGTATCGGTCTGTACCGTTCATTTGGATTCATCAGCTGCGTGGAGAGGGGGAACCCGCTACATGGGCAGCAGCTTACTCTCCATGTTGTACTGCCCTGGCCTGCATATCACATAGAAAGCTGGTCACATCATCTATGTCGGCGCTGACCAATGGAGGCCTTCGAATAAATATGCAATAATGATCAAGAACAAGAGATGAAGAGTACTTGGAAGTGAGTCCATAGGTTGCAGGAACAGTCAGTGATGAGGCAAGTGAAGTTGAGTGAAGTTATCCCCTTTGGTTCAAGAGGTTGATGGTTGAAGAGTAGTAACTGTTCCTGAACCTGGTGGTGTGGGACCTAAGGCTCCTGTATCTCCTGCCTAATAATAGCAATGAGAAGAGTGTATGGCCTGGATGGTGGGGGTCCTTGATGATGGGTGCTGCTTACTTGTAGTATCACTCCATGTAAATGTGCCCAGTGGTGGGGAGAGCTTTATCTGTGATGGAATGGGCTGTATCCACCACTTTCTGTATGTTTTTCCGTTCCTGGGCATTGGCGCTTGCATACGGGCCGTGATGAAGTCAATTAGGATACTCTCCGCTGTGCGTCTATGGAAGTTTATCAATGTTTTAGATGATATGCTAAATCTATGCAAACTTCTAAGAGAGTAGAGACAGTGGTGTACTTTCTTTGTAATGGCACTTAGATGCTGGGCCCAGGACAGATCCTCTGAAATAACACTGAGGAATTGAAAGTGGCTGACCCTCTCCACCTCTGATCTCCGGATGAGGACTGGCTCGTGGACTTTCAGTTTCCTCCTCCTGAAGTCAATAATCGTCTCCTTAGTCTTGCTGATGCTGAGTGAGAGGTTGTTAACATGGCACCGCCCAGTCAGATTTTCAATTTCCCTCCTGCATGCGGCTTCGTCACCACCTTTGACTTGGCCGACAACAATGGTGTAGTTAGCGAACTTAAATATGGTATTGGAGCTTTGCTTAGCCCCACAGTCTTAAGTATAAAGCAGGTAGAGCAGGGGGCTGAGCACACAGCCTTGTGGTGCACCTGTGCTGATGGAGATTATGGAGGAGATGTTGTTGCCAACCTGAACTGGCTGCGGTCTGCAGGTGAGGAAATTGAGGATCTAGTTGCACAAAGATATATTAAGATCTGGGTCTTGAAGATTTTGATTAGTTAATCACCACCCCTGGCAGCGCATTCCATGCACCCAGCATTCTGTGTAAAAAATCCTACCTCTAACATTCCTCCCTATACTCTCCTCCAATCCCCTCAAAATTACGGCCTCTTGTATTAGCCATTTCCGCCCTGGGAAATGTGTCTGGCTGTCCACTTGATCCATGCCTCCTATCATCTTGTACACCTCCCTCATCTTCCTTCGCTCCAAAAAGAAAAGCCCTATCTTGCTCAGCTTATCCTCATGAGACCTGCTGTCTAATTCGGGCAGCACGCTGGTAAATCTCTCCTGCAACCTCACTATTTTGGCCTTCGCATGGTAAGAAGAGCTATTATCCTGAGAGGAATGCAGGATTAATTCACGAGATCAGTATCTGGGCTTGAGTTTGGTTCGGAACCGACCGCTGAGGTGACTCAGGAGCCCAGTTTTAATATTTCAGCTATAAACTGTCAATCTTAGATATGCAATTAACATTTGAGCCTGCATCAAATGTCCTTCACAGGGAGAGATCAAACTGTGCCAGCTCTTGCATTAGGAACCACAGTGCAGAAAGTGGCCATTCAGCCCCACCAGTACCTGCTGGTGTTTATTCTGCACCCTCTTCTCTCTTCTCCCCCCTTCTGATGGGCAGATGACGTAAAAGCTCGTGAACATACGCCACCAGGCTTAAGCTTGGCTGCTACCCCATTGTTATCAGACCCTTGAATGGAGCTCCCATACGATAAGGACAAACTCTTCATCTCTCGTTCTACCTTGCCGAGGCCCTTGCACCGTACATAGGCCAACGATGTCAGGAAGAATCCCACCCACCCTGCTCATGGACTGTTAGTCCCACTCCCATCAGGGAGAAGGCTACATAGCTTCCACACCGGGGCCGTCAGACTCTGAAACAGTTACTTTCCCCAAGCAGCAAGGCTGATCAACACCTCCACCCGTTAACCCGCCTTTCCACAACACCCCCACCACCACTACTTCATTACTTCCTGTCAGTCACCTGATGTACAGACACCCCTGTGCCTTGAATCACTTTATGAACATACAATCAATCCATGTATATGCTTTTTATTATTGTGCCCTTTAACTTATTGTGTTTATTTTATGTAGCCCCCCTGGCCACCCTCAGGGTCGCTCGGCTCGCTGTCGTCTAGGGAAACAGCCTCAGCCCCGGCAAACTGGGTAATTAGTTTGTGTGGATGCTGTGTGAGGTGCCCCACCCCACCCAAATAACAGACAATACACCAGATGCAATTAAATGATTTACAGTTTATAGATATTACTGGAACTATATAATTAAGAGAGAATAAAATATAAAAGGAAAATAAAAGGCGCCACACTTATCAAAGTTCAATCTCTTCATGCACAAAACCGTTGGAGCTCAAGGACCTTCTTCTTCACCCTGCGACCCCTCGGACCACCTCAACCGGCCGCCTGGGACCAACAACTGTGGTCGACCAGATGCTCCACACGAGTCTGTCTCCGTCTCCTCACCGAACGTCCCGCTCGGGGTTCGACCCCATTAGCGGACTCACAGCACCTCGTCCATCCTCTGTCTCGCTCTCCCGCCTTCTGCCCCAAAACCCCGCGCATACAGTATCTTCAAATACACCAAAACCATAACAACTATCCCAATTGGTTAATAGCACTCTCTTATCACACTCTAAGGCAAAAACAAACTGCTAGCGCAAACTTTCTCAGCGTTTAACACAACAAAGCCACATTCCCCAGATTAACATAACAAAGCCGCCATTTTAATTAGCCTACGCATGTAACATAAAAGTCGAAACCCCCTTACATTTATGATGCATCAGATCCAGAGTAGCAATCATTTTGTTCTCTGTTACACTTGTGTACTGAATAATGACAATAAACAACCTTGAATCTTGAACGTTCCCTCTTTCTGTCATTCCTTTACCCTCATGCTACCTTCGATATGTCTGGATAGCACACAAAACAAAGTTTTTCACTGAATTTCAGTGCACATGATAGTACTAAACCAATAGCCAAGTTCCAGTCTCTCCTTGTCTTGTCTTGTCCATACTGCACCAACTGCTGCCTCTGGCCTATAAACGTGCAGGAGCAATGTGTGGTTAAGTGCCTTGCTCAAGGACACAACACGCTGCCTCAGCTGAGGCTCGAACTCACGACCTTCAGATCACTAGTCCAACACCCTAACCACTTGGCCACGCTCCTTAAACACATCGATACCATCACCCCCACACCCCCTCCCCGCAGGAGTAAGCAGCACATTCTCACCAGTCTCTGAGGAGAGGAGATTCCCCAGACTAGGTATTTGCCTGCACGACTACTCTGTAGCTGTTCCACTTCATTCTGCATTGTTATTGTTTTACCTCAATGCACTGTGTAACGACGCGATCTGTATGAACAGTATGTGAGACAAGCTTTTCTCCGTGTCTCAGTACGTTTGACAAAAATAAACTAATTCCACTTCTGTAAGAAAAAATATTTAAGAAGTTTCGTTCCTGGTTCCTCTCTGATTCAGCAGCAGGAGCTATTCTCAAACAAAGGAGGCACTGCACACGTATTAAAGGCATTTTACCAAAGTTATATAGTTTGATCCTCCAAGAGGACCTAAACCTCGTCGTTGGGTTTGGAAGCTTGCGAGCCTCAGTGACCTGGAGAACTATGTTGGCTGGAGTCAGGGTTTTATGCTTTGGCTTCTGGTTGGGTCACCCATGCCAAACAGGTCAAAGGGTAGAGGCCAGACTAAGAGTGGTCCACCAGTCCTCCAGGTTCAGCGGTTTCAGCTCTGGACTAGCAACCCTGACAGGCAAATCAACGTTGTTACGGAAGCAGCAGTGAAGAATCTTTCTGCATCTGAGTGCGATGATATTCCTGAGTCTCCTCCCGGGACTTGCGTGATCGACAGTAGTGAAAACCGAGAAGAAGCTCCAGACATGACGAAGGAAGCCGTGAACACTGCCAGAGACGGAGGAACTTTGTTTTTGTCCTAAATGCCAGCAGCGTAACAGGCCATACTCACTGGAGTTTAGAAGAATGAGGGGAGTTCTCATTAAATGTATTGAATATTGAAAAGCCTAGATAGAGTGGATGTGGAGAGATTGTGTCCCATAGTGGGGGAGTCTACGGCTAGAGGGCACAGCCTTAGAATACAATCAGAATCAGAATCAGGTTTATTATCACGGCATGTGTCATGAAATTTGTTAACCTAGCAGCAGCAGTTCAATACAATGCATAATGTAACGTGCTGCAAGGTTTCACTGCTAATGTAATGGCTTCTCTGTAGTGTTCCCTACTGAGGTAACAGTTTCTCTGTAGCAGCAATGTTTGGGTTACAGCTGGAGATAACAGGATGCATGTTAGCCAATAAGAGATTGTTGCTGTGTCTTGTGAGTCTGGAAAGATGTTTTTTTCGCGGAGAGATGAGAAGGGAAGAACGCGCGTGGAGAGAGCTGGTAGACCACCAGATGGAGTGGACTGGGATCTGAGGGTCCGAAGGTCGGCGACGTTTGGAGGAGACCGATGGTGGAAGAATGACTACTGAGTGAGCTCCAACGTGATTTTGACTTGACTTTGGGCCCTTTTTTTTGTTTATTTTCATTACTAACCCTATATTGAGATTAAGATTCATAAAATTCTATCATTTAATTGCATATGGTGTACTGTCTGATATCTTGCGATGTGGGTTTGTAACTGGGGGTACATTACACAGCATCCACACAAACGTGATTACCCAGTTTGGCGGGGCCGAAGGCTGATTCCCCTAGATGAATGCGAGCTGGGAGAGCCTGAGGGTTACAATAACGTAGAAAAAAAGTAAAGATAAATAAATCAGTAAATCAATTATGGTATATGTATATTGAATAGATTAAAAATCGTGCAAAAACAGAAATAATACATATTAAAGTGAGGTAATGTTCAAGGGTTCAGTGTCTATTTAGGAATCAGATGGCAGAGGGGAAGAAGCTGTTCCTGAATTGCTGAGTGTGTGCCTTCAGGCTACTGTACCTCCTGTTTGATGGTAACAGTGAGAAAAGGGCATGCCCTGGGTGCTGGAGGTCCTTAATAATGGAGCTGCTTTCTAAGACACTGCTCCCTGAAGATGTCCTGAGTACTTTGTAGGCTAGTACCCAATATGGAGCCGACTAAACTTACAACCCTCTGTAGCTTCTTTCGGTCCCGTGCACTAGCCACTCCCCCCCTCCCCCCGCACCCCATACCAGACAGTGATGCAGCCTGTCTGAATGCTCTCCACGGTACATCCATAGAAATAATACAAAAATGTCCCTTTAGAACAGAAATAAGGAGGAATTTCTTTAGCCAGACACTGCTGAATCTGTGGAATTCCTTGCCACAGATGGCTGCAGAGGCCAGGACATAGTGAATATAGTGGATTCCAGTTAATTAGGCCAACAGTTAATCGGGGTGGCCACTTATATGGGACAACTCTTAAAGAACATAAAACTAATCGAAAATATACAGTGGCTGAGATTCCCTTTGTTTATTTGGGACACTTTGCCATTTAACTGGGTCAGGAAACAGTTGCCAAACAGTTTCTAACTAGCATCAGTCTTGTGAACTTGTGTCTGTTAGACACTACATCATGCTTAGAGTGAACGGTATTTAAATAGCTTCAGTTGTCTGTGTTTATGTTCAAAAAGCAGTGATTTTTTTTTGTCACTGACAGTTAGTGAGAAATATGCTGCAAGGCAATTCAGAATGGTTTTGCTCACTGCTGCTTCAAGCTTTGAAGCTTAGAGATACCTGAAACAGCAGGGAGTGAAATTGAAATGATTTCACTACTGCAACAAGTTAGGAATTACGAAGAATTTGAAGGTATCGGCAATCATCTTGAAAGTTACAAGGAAAATGAAGATTTGGAGAAACAATTGTTGACGGCATTGTATGAAGGCAGCCCATATCTGCACCAGGTGTCTGCACTGATTTTGCTTAAATGGATGAATTCCTCCATTGATAACTATTAGCAACTAATGCACAGTTTTATAGTGTTCTAATTTGTTATGTATTTCATGTAAATACACAATTTGTTACTCAGTTAAACGGTACTTTGTCTTTACACATTTTTAACTATTTCCATTATACTTTGGCAAATCGGGGCAGCTGATTAATTGTGTCAAAATGTGTGGGTGTGTCCCAATTAATTGAAATCTATTGTATTTAAAACAGAAGTTAGAAGATGCTTGATTTGTCGGGGGGGGTCAAAGGTTGCGGGGAGAAAGCAAGATAATGGGGTTGAGAGGGATAATAAATCAGCCACAATTGAATGACAGCCTAGGCTCGATGGCTAATTCTGCTCCTCTGCGTTATGGTCTTATATTTATCTATGCCATATAGTGTACTGTTGGAAGGAATCACAAGTGACTGACAGCTTTTCCAGTCTTTCTCTCTCTCTCGACCGATGTCTCGACAGCAGCTTTTAGCGCTAGCCATGACCCAGCCTAGAGAAGATTGCCCACACGATGTTAAATAGAGACAGCAGATATGTGTGGTGGAAACCATTCTTCACTAGTGTATAATAAAGGATGTGTATTCAAAAACAAGATGAAACATTGAGTACGTGAGAAAACTGACCATAACCTTGTTCCAAGCTGACATCATTTTGTCTTTTGTAGGCATCCGTTAGTCTCATGAGACCATGGATTTGCGCCTTGGAAAGTTTCCAATGCACAGGCCTGGGCAAGATTGTATGGAAGACCAGCAGTTGCCCATGCTGCAAGTCTCCCCTCTCCACACCACCGATGTTGTCAAAGGGAAGGGCATTAGGACCCATACAGCTTGGCATCGGTGTCGTCGCAGAGCAATGTGTGGTTAAGTGCCTTGCTCAAGGACACACACGCTGCCTCAGCCAAGGCCCGAACCAGTGACCTTCAAATCACTAGACGAACGCCTTAACTACTTGGCCACGCGCCAACAATTTTGTCTTTAATATTTTAATATACACCAAGGAGAAATCGGTATTAACTCTTCCCTTACAAATTCCAGTACTAAAGCTTATAAAATGTCACTCAGATGCTAACTCTGGAAAGGATAAAACTTTGGAATGTCCAGCCTGGTTCTTTCATCAAAGGCCTGACTCTGTGCTCTGGAACTGAGAGGTGGCTGTATGTACCAAAGTTTTGACCCTAACCCTTTCTACCCCTTTTATTCCCTCAGAGCAAGAAACACGCCAACAAGGTTCGCCTGTACTACATGCTACACCCTGAAGATGGAGGGCCCCCGTCCAAAAAACTACGACCAGACAACCCAGTAAGTAACCACCTTAACATATCCATTGCCATTTGGTAGAGATATTGCAGTGTTCCCCCCCAACCCCCACCACCACTTAATATGACACACACCCAGTTTCACCCTGGAGGGTGCAGAGGATAATGACAAGTCCTGAGGTGGCTCAGCAGAGACAGTGAGGAGGGGATTGTTGTGTCTATAATATTTGAGTTATATTGCTTGAATAAGCATTCCTTGTTGTTTAAGTAATTCATTATGGATATATGTACGAAATACATGAATCACATGTCTTGATGTTACCATGTTGTACGTGCGCACCTCGCTTAGTGCGAAAACGGACTAAGACCGGCATCTCTCGGCCCCCTTGATTTCCTTGCAATTAGTTTTTTTTTTGTTTTGGAGTTGCAAATCATAACAAGGATGTTTCCTCTTGTGGGAGGACTTAAGAATCAGAGTTAAAATCAGGTTTAATATCATCGGCATATGTTGTGGAAGTCGTTGTTTTGTGGCAGCAGTACAATACGATACATAATAGTAGAGAAAAAACTGTGAATTACAGTAAGTATAACATAGTTAAATTAAATAAGTAGAGCAAGAATAAAAATTTAAAATGTAGTGTTGTGGTGTTCATGAGTTCAATGTCCATTCACAAATCGAATGGCAGAGGGGAAGAAGCTGTTCCTGAATCATTGAGTGTGTGCCTTCAGGCTTCTGTACCTCCTACCTGATGGTAGCAATGAGAACAAGGCATGACCTGGGTGATGGGGGTCCTTAATGGTGGACAGCGCCTTTTTGAGGCATCGCACCTTGAAGATGTCCCGGATACTACGAACGCTGGTGCCCATGATGGAGATGACTGAGTTTGCAACTCTCTGGAGCTTACTTCGATCCTGTGCAGTAGCCCCTTCCCCTACTCATACTCAAACTCCTAATGAAATAACAGGTCACTCTTGAACAAGAAGAGGTCAGGGAGTTTGAATGTTTCATCTTGGACAGTAACTTTGTGCCAATGAAGGGTTTTGACTTGAACCATTGATATTTATTTTCTGCCCATCAACACCCCCACCCCACCACAGAAATACTGCCCAACCCAACAGTTTGTTGATCCAGGTTCCAGCATCTGCATTCTCCTGTGCCTCCAAGTCTTTGGAACCATCTTCCTGGAAGGCTGATAAAAACAGAGCATTCGGATGTTCTTAAGGCAGAGGGAGATCAATTCCTGACAAACCAGGGACTGAAAGATGACAGGGGTGGGAGAGAAAGTGGAGTGAGGTGTAAAAATCACCCATGATCTTATTAAACACCAGGTGAAGAGGTTCCGCTTGGTGTTATTTAACGCTGCAACTAGTCATACAAGCTCTGAGCTTGCCTTGTATTCAGTTCTGATTGCCCCATTACAGGATGGATGTGGAAGCTTCGGAGAGGGTGCGGAAGAGGTTCACGTGGATGCTGCCTGGATGAGAGGGTACGAGCTATAAGGAAAGTCTGAGCAAACTTAAGTTGTTTTCTCTGGAGTGGCAGAGTCTGAGGGGAGAGCTGAGAGAAGACTATGAGATGATGAGAAGCCCAGATAGACAGTTGGTTCTCTAATGCTTTTGTAGCTGGGGGGGAGAGGGTAGTGGGGAGAAGCTCCCACTACCTGTTAAACACTCCCAGTGGTGTGCGTGTGAAATAACCTCAGGCTACAGGTCCATCTCCTGGCCTACACATGTAGCTTAGCTACTAAGCCTGGTGGAGCCATTTCCAATGACAGGGGAAGAAGCAAAGGCAGGTTACTGGCACATTAAATCCAGTCACTCTGGGAAGACGATCATCAGCCCATCTCGGAGATGGGAAATTCTGATCTCAAACCCCCACTGCCTTGCAGCTACGCCTGCCAATGGGGAAAACTCTGGGGAAAAATCAGGAGCTGGAACCCCTAAGGCAGTCCTACGTTGAGCTCAGTGCTGAATGTCTACTCGTGCGACGCCAGTGGGGCCAAACTATATTGGGTTCTGGTGTTGATTTGGATCCATCAGCTGAGTGGAGAGTTGAGGCTGCTGCACGGGCAACAGCTTCTCTCCATATCGTACTGCCCTGGCTCGCGTATCACGTAGACAGCTGGGATGCAACACCCATGGTCGACCCGACCAGCAGAGAGCCACAAAGATAGGCAGTCATAATCTTTATCCCCAGGGCTGAAACGTCCAGTACCAGGCACAGGGCAGTAGAGTAGCAACTGGCGTAATAACTTACAGCACCAGTGACCTTGGTTTAATTCCAGCCGCTGTCTCTAAGGAGTTTGTATGTTCTTCCTGAGACTGCGTGGCTTTCTCATCGGGTGCTCCGGTTTCCTCCCACATTCCAAAGCATGTGAGTGGGTGGGTTAATTGGCTGATGTGTAATCTCCCCCCCCCACCCCCGTGTGTGGGAGAGTGGTGAATCCTGGGGGAGGGGAATAGAGTTGATGGGAATGTGGGGGAAATGGGTTAGGATAGGATGAGTGCGAGTCGATGATTGATGGGGCAGCATAAATTCAGAGGGCTGAAGGGCCTGTTTCTGTGTTGTGTTTGTCAATGATTCTTTCTAATAGACATCCAAAGACTCACAGCCCTTAGAGAGAAAAATAAATATCGCTTCACCTCTGGGTTTAAAGGGGCAAACCTTCATTGTTAAATAGGGACCCCTGGTTCCAGACTGTCCCACAAGAAGAATCACCTTCTCCACATCACCTTGTCAGGAACACCACAATGGAGCAGCACACACACAGAGAAAAACAAAATCAAGGTTCAAAGTATAATTTATTATCAGAGTAGATACATGTCACCACATACAATCCTGAGATTTTTTTTCTGCGGTCATACTTAGCAAATCTATAGAACAGTAACTGTAAGCAGGGTCTGTAAACTGTGTAAATGCAGATAATAACTTTAGATTCCCACCATAATTTGCAGTCTCTGGGTGATGGGTTCCTGACTAGTTCAAATGTCTGCAGTTACTGGCCTGTGTTTATTCTTGATGTTTGACTGGTCTTAGGCAATAATTGGTTGGATCAGAGGAAATCTGAAAAGAAATAAGGAGCTTGCAATATTAATTTCACAGTATAACACCGAGTACTGTGTCCTTTGTATGGAGGAGAAACACTTCGTATTCTATCTGGGTAGCCTCTGACCTTATGGCACGGATATCAATTACTCTAACTTGTGGAAATTCCCCCCCCCCCTTCCTCCTTCTCTCTTTTCCCACTCCCCATTCTGGTTCCACCCCTTCTCTTGTCCTCAACTGCCCAGCACCTCCCTTTGGTTCTCTTCCTCCTTCTCCCTCTTCTATGGTCCACTGTCCTCTCCTATCAGATTCCTTCTTCTTCAGCCCTTTGCCTTTTCCACCTATCATCTCCCAGCTTCTTACTTCATAACCCCGCCCCCACCCATTCACCTTTCCCCTCACCTGGTCGCACCTATCACCTGCAAGCTTGTTCCCCACCGTCCCTCCCCACCATCTTATTCTGGCTTCTTCCCCCTTCCTTTCCAGGCCTAAACAAGGGTCTCAGCCCAAAACATCAACTGTTTATTCCCCTCTGTAGATGCTGCCTGAACTGCTGGGTTCCTGCAGCCTGTTGCTCAGGGTTGTGTCATATATGTGGTATGAAAAGATTAAATGACTGGTAACTCCTACACAGAAAGAGCCCACATACAGTAGTGTGCTGTAAGTTGGATCATCTGTGGATGGGGTTGGGATGGGGTTCCTTCCCATCACCATTAAACCCCTTAATAATAATAATAAATATAATTGTAATGTGCTGTAAGGTTTCACCGCTAATGTAGTGGCCTCTGTAATGTTTCACTGCTGAGGTAATGGTTTCTCTGTAGCAGCAATGTTTGGGTTATGACTAGAGATAACGGGGGCTTTGGAATGTGTGCCATCCAACGAGAGGCATGTTGTTCTTTCTTGTGGGTCTGGGAGCAGGGATTTTCGCGGTCTATTGTCAGGGAGAGATGAAGAGAGAGGACGCGAATGGAGAGAGTTGGTAGACTGCTGAACAGAGTAGACTTGGAGTGAGGGTCCGAGGGTTGGCTACGTTCGAAGGAGGTCGACGGGGAACAAATGAATGGAACCGTGAACTCCAACATTGCGTGTTAGACTATTTCATGAGCATGGGCCCTTTTTTTTGTTTCTTTGCTAACCATATAGTCAAATTAAGAATTATAAAGCTCAGTCGTTGAATCGCATATTGCGTACTGTTTGTTATTTTGTGGTGCTGATTTGTAACAGGGAACACATTGCACAGCAGCCACACAAACAAGATTTCTTAAGTTTGGCCGGGCCAGGGTCTGTCTTCCCCGAGATTAAGCTGCTAGCCGAACAGAGGATTACATAATATTTCTATTAAATCAGCCATGATGGAATGGTGGAGCAGACTTGATGGACTGCATGGCCTAATTCTGCTTCTATGTCTTATCATGTGCTATGGTGCCATTAGCTATGAGGGGTGACTTGCCTCCCCGCCATTTCTGGTGAGACCAGTGGGGAAACACGGACTCCTTGGGGCCGTGGCTGACGGGCCAGAGAGACGTTGGATGTTTGAGGGATGTTCTTTACAGCACCAGTGATCTGGGTTCGATTCCTGCAGCTGTCCGTGCATTGTCCCTGTGACCGTGTGGGATCCGGTTTCCTCCCGCATTCCAGAGGCATGCAGCTTAGGGCCACTCAATAAATTTTTCATTGAGGTATTGTATACAATGTGGAGTAGGCCCTTCCAGCCCTTCGAGCTGCACCACCCAGCAATCCCCCATTTTAACCATAGCCTAATCATCGGACAGCTTCCAAGGTTGTCAAGCCGAGGAGTGGTAGTGGGGACAAGCTCCCACTACCTAAAAGTGCTCCTCACGGCATGGGCCTCAAATAGCCTCTGACAACTATGTCCAACTCCTGGTCTTCTCGTGTGGCTTAGCCTCTAAGCCCGGCGGAACTGTTTCTACTGACAGGAGAAGGGGCGAAGGCAGGCCCTGGCGCCTTAAAACCAGTGCTTCGGGTAGATGGAGCTCGTCAGCCTGGGAAGGCAGTCCATCTAAGAGAGGGAAAACTCTGATTTCAAACCTCTGCTGCCTTGCGGCCATACCCACTCATGAGAAAGGCTTCGGGAGTAAACCCTGAGGACAAATCCGGAGCTGGAGTCCCTAAGGCAGTCCGACGTTGCCTTCAACCTCGTTCTGGCAGCTCCTGCGACGGCACTGGTGCCAAGCTGATTCGGCCCTTGCCCTTCACTTGGACAACATTGGTGTCGTGGAGAGGGGAGACTTGCAGCATGGGCAACTGCCGGTCTTCTATACAACCCTGCCCAGGCCTGCACGCTGGAGAGGACATTCCAGCGTCGCCTGACCGCAATGGCACAACACGGAGACTTTCCAGGCGCAGACCCACGGTCTCGCGAGACTAATGGATGCCACCACAATCACGGGACAATTTCACAATGACCAATTAGCCTACTGATGGGAGGAAACCAGAGAACCTGGAGGAAACTCACGTTGTCAAGGTTCAGGCAATGTTGAGAACCGAACTGGGTCATCGTGCTTTATTATTGTGCTGACCATTACGCCACCGTGCTGCCACCCGCCCCCCCCCCCACCCGACGGTAGGTTCTGGGCATGTTATATTGGCGCCGAGAGTGGGGCGATAATTGTGGGCTGCCCCTCAGCACATCCTCTAACTGTGTAGTTGCTGATATGAAGAGCACGTTTCGCTATATACGGATGACAAATAAATCTTATCTCTAATTACACAGCGTGTCCTTGTGTGCAAACTCAAAGTGCCCTTTCACACCCAGAATGAAGTGTTTAGGCCAATAATAATTCCTAGAGTGTTTCTGTAATTCCCCACCTCCCCCATCCATTTAACCCCCACTGTCGAATGAAGCTCTGCTGCCACAGATCTAAACCCAGCACCCCACAGTCTGTGTGTTCAGTGTTAGACTGACGTTCTTTGTGACACAAGGCTGAGGCTAACCCAGCCTGCAGACACAAAGCCCTGGCCTGACCGAACTCCTCCCTTCAAAAGTAGGGCAGTCTCCGCAGGGGAACCAGGAGCAGAATATGATTTGGCATCTGAATGACGGTGTGGCTTCTGAGACTGTGGAGCGGTGTGGCCTCCTTGTCCGCTATAAGAGAATACTGCTCCAGCAGTAACACGCGTCCATTCATCTTATTAATTTTTCCTTTTCATTTGGAATGTTGATGCTGTGTCCTCCTAGAGGGAAAGATGAGAGATTAGCTTTATTTGTCACACGTACATCGAAACATGCAGTGAAATGCCTTGTTTATGGCAACAACCAACTCAGTCCAAATTCGTGCTGGGGGGTAGCCTGGAAGTGTCGCCATGCTTCCGATGCCAGCATAGCCTAACCTGCACGTCTTTGGAATGTGGACGGAAACCGGAGCACCCGGAGGAAACCCAGAGGGAGAAGGTACAGGCTCCATGCAGCAGCAGTGGGAATCGAACCTCCGGATCGCTGGTGTTGAAATGCGCTATGCTGACCACTGCTCTGCCGTGTGTCGCTCAAAGTGGAGCACAGGAGATCTGAGTGTGACGTGCATGCGCATCGGCGTGCGTGTGTGTGTGTGTATGCGGTCAGGTCTGGGTGAGCATATGCATCTCTGTAACGCATGAGCAGATGTGTGTGCCCCTCAGCGTCTCTGTGCATGGGTCGGTAATGTACAGCCTGAGTATCAATGCACAATGTGTGTCAATGTGCGAGTTTAGTTATTTATTCCCATACAGTGCAGAGTATCACTGCCCGGCGATCCCCGATATATTCCAAGCCAAATCACGGGCCAATTTGCAGTGACAGATTAACCTACTAACCGGTACACTTTTGGAATGTGGGAGGAAACCGAAGCACGTGAAGGAAACCTACACAGTCACGTGGAGAACGGGCAAACTCCTTAAGGTGGAAGCGGGAATTGAGCCCGGGTCTCTGGTACTGCAAAGCGTTGTGCTCACCACTCCCGCCGCCGACCGTGCTGCCCTGTGTGTTGATGCGGGATGTAGTTGGTAGCTGGTTTATTATTAATCAATAGTTAATCATTGTCATTTATCGGGTAAGGGTTAGGGTTTGGGTGGGAGGGGGTTTGTCTTGCTGTTGTTGTGACCGTCTTGTATGTTGGCAGCGTGTTGTTCTGTTGAACTTTGTGGGCATGCTATCTTGGCATGGGAAGTGTAACAACACTGGCAGGCTGCCCCCAGCCCGTTCTCAGACTGTGCTGATTGTTAACACAAGTACAGACATCCCACCCTGCAAAAACTCATTTCAGGGAGGTAGCACCATCAATTTGCGGGAGACTTCTGGAACTTCCGGGAGAGGTGGGATGTCTGCAATAGAGAAGCTCCTTAGCAGCTAGCCAGCTGGTTTAAATAACGTTAGCTACGATAATGAACGAATGACACCTGTTAAACTCACCTCAACACGTCCTTTACAGTCTTAACCCACCATGGGCAATAGAAAAGTCACTGTTGCAAACAGTGCAGCGAGAAACACTTTCATTATTTTTGACGGGTATACTTTCGTGTAGTCTGGGGTGACATACGTTTTATATTTTCTTTTTTTGGAACACTCTGCCATGATGCTCTCTCTCTCTCTCTCTCTCTCTCTCTCTCGCTCTCTCTCTCTCTTGCTCTCTCTCTCTCATGCGCTCTATCTCGCTCTCTCTCTCTCTCTCTCGTGCACTCTCTCGCTCACTCTCAAAAAAATCGATTTCCGGGATATTGTATATAATTTGAGGGCATCAGGGAGCCCCTATCAATATGTGGGAGACTCCTGGAACTTCTGGGAGAGGTGGAATGTCTGCAAGTGGCACGTTTCACTTTCGGTTTTGATATACATGTGAGTACTAAATCTAATCTATTATTGTCACAGGTACAGAGAAACTCTTTTGTTTGCGCTTCTTTCATAGAGAAGTACATCGAGTTAGTATCAAAATGCAGTTTAGAGTGTTACAGTCACAGAGAGAGTGCAGTGCAGACAATAAGGTGCAAAGGCCACAATGAGGTAGATTTGTGTGAAGCTAGCGGAAGACAGCTACCCTTCTCTAATACAGCATGATGGCATAGCAGTCAGTGTAACACTATTACAGCACCAGCAACGCAGGTTCAATCCCTGCCGCTGTCTGTAAGGAGTTTGCAAGTTCTCCCTGGGACCACATGAGTTTCCTTGGAAAGCTCTGCTTTCCTCCCACATTCCAAAGATGTATGAGTTGTGGGCATGCTATGTTGTTGCTGGAAGTGTGGTGACACTTCCAGCACATCATGGAGTGTGTTGGTCATTCACACTAAATAACACATTTCACTGTACTTGCAGTGGCCACTTCATTAGGTACAACTGCACATCTGGCCTTTAATGCAAGTATCTAATCAACCAATCATGTGGCAGCAACTCAGTGCATAAAAGGTTGCAGACATGGTCAAAAGGTTCAGTTGTTCAGACCAAACATCAGAATGGGGAAGAAATGTGATTAAAGTGACATTGACCATAGAATGATTGTTGGTGTCAGACAGGGTGGTCTGAGTATTTCATCAACTCCTGATCTCCTGGGATTTTCAAGCACAGCTGTCTCTGGAGTTTGCAGAGAATGGTATGAAAAAAATATGCTTCAAGTGAGTGACAGTTCTGTGGGTGAAAACATCATGTTAATGAGAGAGATCAGAGGAGAATGGCCAGACTGCTTCAAGCTGACAGGAAGGTGACTGTAACTCAAATAACACACGTTGCAACAGTGGTATGCAGAAGAGCACCTCCGAACACGCAACATGCCAAACATTGAAGAGGATGGGCTACAGTAGCAGAAGGCCACTTTTTTTGATACAAGTGTTACCTAATAAAGTGGCCACTGAGTGTATGTTGAAGTTTCATTGCACATATGAAAATAAAGCTAATCGTCTCAAGTGATTTGATTTCACAGGGAATCTACAGTACATAGGGAGAGGAACCTCAGTTTAGTGACTCACTCTCTTAACTCAAACTCAGCAGCTTTCCATTCCGGAGGCAGGCAGTGAATTCGGACTGACAGAGTAGTGTGTTCCAAGGGAGTTCTGTTGGGCGAGAGCTGCCAGACATCCAAGGGGACGTTGAAGCACAGTCCATAGACCTAAGGCTCAAGGTGACGGAATGGCTTTCCTCCTGGCGCCCCGCCATACGTTAACCCCAAAATCAATCCGAGGGTTTGAGCTATGAGGTGAGACTGGAAAGATCGGGTCTGATTTCCCCGGAGTAAAGGAGGCTGATCTTCTCGAGCTGGGGTACCCAACCTTTTTCATGCCATGGACCCCCACCATTAACCAAGGGGTCTGTGGACCCCAAGTTGGGAACCCCTTTAACAGAGCTTTAGAAAATCACAAGGGGCGTAGATTATACAGATTGTCAGAGCCTCCTTCCCAAGGTAGGGGAGCCAGAACTAGAGGGCACAGGTTCAAAGTGAGAGGGGAAAGATGTAAAAGGAACCTGAGAGATCATTTATTCACACACAGAGGGTAGAGAGAAACGTTGCAAAGGGAGCTGTAGGGCCAGGCGCAGTCACAATGCTTAAAGGCGTTGGAAAGGTCAGCAGGGATATGGACCAAACTCAGGCCAAGGAGGCCGGCTAAACTAATTCAGCTTGTTGGGCATGCAGGAGCCAGGCCGAAGGGTCTGCCTCCATGGTGTGTGTGACTCTGTGATCACAATTAACATCACTGAGGGAGATGTGGGCATTTCCAAATCTCAGGTGATTTCTTTTTCCCCTCTTAGAAAGTCATGAATCTTTGGAACCCTCTTCCTCAAAGGGCGATGGAAATAGAGATTCCGATTGTCTTTAAGACAGGGTTATAGAGTCATTGAGTCACAGAAGCATTACAGAACAGAGACAGGCCCTTCAGCCCATCTAGTCAATGCCGATCTGTTATTCTGTCTCGTCCCATTAACTCACACCATCCCATCCATGTACAGATCTGAATTTCTATGAGATGTTGCAATTGAGCCTACATCCCACACTTCTGCCGGCAGCTCATTCCACCCTCGCACTTCCCTGTAAGTGAAGAAGTTCCCCTTTACATATTTCACCTTTCACCCTTAACCTATGACCTCTAGTTCTAGTCTCCTCCCCTTCCCCCACAGCCTCAGTGGAAAAGGCCTGCTTGCATTTACCCTATCTATACCCCTCTTGCATACCTCTGGCAAGTCTCCCTTCCCCCCACTATTTTCCTACACTCCACAGAATAGACATAGGAGCAGAATTAGGCTATTTGGCCCATCAAGTTTACTTGACAGACAAGCCTCCACTACTGTAAAACAATCATTCACTACCGGAAGTTCCACCTTTTCCAAAAACTGAGATTGGTAGACTCTCAATATGATAGGGTTAATCATAGGTAGGCAGGAATGCAGAACTGGGGCTGCAATCAGAGGGGTCATGATCTCATTAAGTGATGGAACCAGTTTAAGTAATTAATGCATTGTCATTTGTGGGATCCTGTTGCGTGCCAATTGGTTCCCATAGAGAATGGACCACAACAGAGCTTCTCATTCGCTGCAAAGCTCGTAAAAAGCTCTGTCGGAATCTTTTAAGCATACTTGTTTTTTTCAGATCTACACCTGAGGTAAAACAAACGATAACTGATGCAGGCTGACAGGAATTCTCCAACTATCCATTGGCTTTCAGTTTAGCATAGAGAGCTCGCGAAAGGCCACGCAGAAAAATCAATTTGTTCAGCACCCTCCCTGCTGCTTCTTTCAGACTCAAACTATCTGCACGCAGGAAAAAACAAGTTAATTGAGGATAAAACCCTTCCAACCTGTCCTGCCGAGTGCCATAAAGCTCTGGAAATATTCCACTGATTGCAATTGTTGGTTGAATACTGGCATCTGACAAAGGACAGAACTGTGCCATGTAGAGAGAGGCCGTTCTGTCCATCGTTGTCCACAGCACATTCCTCCAGGGTGACAGTGATTACCTTGCTGAGCATCTGTGCCCTGTCAGGGGGCAAAGTCTCAGAGTACAAGAGCGCCCATTTAAAACCGAGACAATGAGGAATTTCGCCAGCCCGAGGGTGGTGAACCTGTGGAGTTCATTGCCGCAGACAGCTGCAGAAGCCAAGTCACAGGGTATATTAAGAGCAGATGTTGATTAGCAAACTTTACAGGGAGAAAGCAGGAAAATGGGGTTGAGAGGGAAAATAAATTAGCCATGGTTGAATGACAGAACCGTCTTGATGGACAGAATGGCCTATTTCTGTTCCTATGTCTTATGGATAAACTCTTTGTCATCTGCTGCTCAACCTCTGGAATGAACTTCATGAAATATGGATGATAAAAGTGATTACAATTTTCAAATTCAGATTTATTTATCACATACATCAAAAGTTTGGAATGGAAATAAGTGCCGAGAAAACCAAGCTCATGGCAAATGCCAACAGTGCCATCACAACAGACATCTCAGTCCATGGTCAGAAACTTGAGACAGTGCAGCGGTTCAAATACCTGGGGGCAATAAGCAGTGATGAAGGATCAAGACCAGAAGTCCTGGCAAGAACCGCACAGACAATGACTGCACTATCCAAACTCAAGACAATATGGAGGGACAGCAACATCACCATGAAGTACAAGATCAGACTCCTGCGTGCGTTGGTATTCTCCATCTTCCTGTACGCATGTGAGACATGGACCCTCACAGCAGAGCTACAGAGGAAGATACAGGCGTTGGAAATGAGATGCTGTCGCAACATTTTGGGCATCTCATACTTGGACCACGTCACAAACGAGCAGGTCCGCAAGACCATCCAGCACCACATTGGCCCCCATGAAGACCTTCTCACAATGGTGAAGAAAAGAAAGCTGAGATGGTGCGGCCACATAACAAGATTCAGTGGCCTTGCAGAGACCATTCTACAAGGAACTGTGGAGGGGAGAAGAAGGAGAGGTAGACAGAGGAAAAGATGGATGGACAACATTAAAGAATGGACGGGGAAAACATTTGTGGTGACCCAGGCTCTGGCACACAACCGTGACAGAAGGAGCAGACTGGTGCAAAGCTTGTGACAGCACCCCAACGACTCCACCTGGAGTTAAGGGCGCAAGGCAAGGCAAGACATCAAAACTTACAGTGAAATGCATCATTTGCATCAAATGGCCTTATGGTCTAAGTTCCTCAAGGAAGACCAGAAGCATTATGGAAATTCTGGGCTCCATTGCACTCCCCCAGCACTGTATCTCGTTGTCTGTGTCAGGACTTTATTCCTTGGGACAAAGAAGATTGAGAGGAGATGTGATAGAGTATACTAACTTATGAGGGGTACAGACAGGGTAAATGCAAGCAGGCTTTTCCCACTGAGGTGGGGTGGGACTGCAACTAGAGGTCATGGGTTAAGGGTGAAAGGTGAAAAGCTTGAGAACATGAGGTGAAACTTCTTCACTCAGAGTGTCGTGAGAGCTGTCGGAGGAAGTGGTGCGTGCCAGCTGGAGTTCAATGTTTAAGAGAAGTTTGGATAGGTACACGCATGGTAGGGGTTTGGAGGGCCATGGTCCCAATGCAGGTCGATGGGACTAAGCGGTTTAAATGGTTTGGAACGGACTAGATGGGCCAAAGAGCCTGTTTCTCTGCTGTACTTGTCTATGACTTGACATTTGATGCAAGCTCCACATAGATAGGATATTCTCTATGGTGCCTCTACAATGTCACCTTCAGAGAGACGTGATCGCTGCACATCTCCAATGAGCTCCAGAGATCCCCTCCTGTGATACCCGATATTTTTAGAATGCACATGATCAACTTCAGTCTGCCTGGGTCCCATGCATTAAATGATATTCACGCATTATGATTGACTCTCTCCCTGCTGACGCACTTTAATTTGCAGCTCGCGCATGAGCCCAGACTTGCTCAGGTGGGATTGCGGTGCTCGACTTGCAGTCTGCGCTCCCTTCATCCGGATTGCCTGCTGCTCTGAGTATCCAGTGCCAACTCTGCGAGGGTCCTCTGACTCAGTTAGTGAGAGAGCACCCGGGTGTTTCCAGGTGGTGGTCTCCATCAGACTGAAACCACCATGGCATGAGAGTCCTACAGCACACGAGCAGGCTCTTCAGCCCATCTCATCGTGCCAACCACGATACCCATCCGAGCTCGTCTCATTTTCCCACGTTTCGATCATCCCTCTATATCCCTCCTATCCATGTGCCTGTTGAGGGATATTCCTCTCCATAGATGCTGCCTGACCAAATTAATTCTTCCCGCATTTTGCGTGTTTTCCTCAAAGTTTCCAGCATCTTTAGAATCTCTTGTTTTGTGGATCCACTGTGAACCAGCCCTGAAACGATGACATTATTTCTCACAGATGCTGCCTGACCTTCTGAGTTAGAACATAGACAGCACAGTACAAACCCTTTGACCCAAAGTGTAGTGTCACCCTTTTAACCTACTTTAAAATCCATCTAACCTTTCCCTTCTGCATAGCCCTCTATGCTTCTATCATTCATGTGTCTATCTAATAGTCTCTTACATGTCCCTAATGTATCTACGGTTACTACCACCCCTGGTGGGGCATTCCACGCACTAACCACTCTTTGTGCAAAACACTTACTTCTGACATCCACCCCTATGCTTCCCTCCAATCATCTTAAAATTATGCTGTCTCGTATTAGATATTGTCGTCTAGAGAAAAGTCTATGACTGTCCACTCTTCCCATGCCTCTTAACCATCTAGACTTTTGTGTGCATTGCTCAGAATTTCTGGTATCTGAAGAACCCCTTCTTTGTTGCTCTGCTGCAAAGGAGTCCTGATGTAGGGTCTTGGCCCAAAAAAATCAACTGTTTACTTCCCTCCATAGATGCTGCCTGACCTGCTGAGTTCCTTTACCATTCTATGTTGCTCATCTATGTGTCCGAGTGTCTTTCACTTTATGGTCTTGTACTGCTGTGACCACTTTCTCTGACAGCTTGTTCTATATATCCACCACCCTCCGTGTGAAGGAGTTGTCTCTGAGTCCCTTTTAAATCTTTCACCTTAACCTATTCCCTCACGTTTTTAGTTCCCCTACCCTAGCAAAAAGATTGTGTGTTTTCACACTCTCTATACTCCTCGTGATATTATACTCTTCTATATGTCACCTGTCGGTCTCCAGTGCTCCAAGGAATGAAGTCCCAGCCTGCCCGGTGACTTAGTGGTTAGCACAACGCTTTACAGTACAGATAACCTGGGTTCAATTCCCACTGCTGCCTGTCAGGAGTTTGTACGTTCTCCCCGTCACTATGTGGGTTTCCGGTTTCTGCTCACAATCCAAAGATGTACCGGTTGGTAGGTTAATCGGTCATTATAAATTGTCCCAATATTAGACTGGGATTAAATCGGGGGATTGCCGGGAGGCGCAGCTCAAAGGGCTGGGTGGGTCTATTCTGTGCTGTATCTCAATCAATCAATCAATCAATCAATCAATCAATAATCGTCTTTGCACTTTTTCCAGCTAATGACAACTTTCTCATAACAGGGTGGCCAATGTGTACACAGTTCTCCAGGGTAACACAGACAAAGTGCCGGAGAAGCTCGGCAGGTCAGGAAGCATCCGTGCCGGTTAAAGAACAGTTAATATTTCGGACTGGGACGCTTTATCAGGGCTGGAAAGAAAAGGGGGCAGAAGCCAGAATTAGAAGGTGGGGGGAGGGGAAGGAGTGCAAGTTGGCAGGTGATAGGTGAGACCAGTTACCTATTAGTAGGAAGTGGGGTGGGTGGGGAGGAGGGGTATGAACTGGTAATCTGGAAGGTATTAGGTGATAGGGGGAAGGTGGGTGAGTGGGGAGGGGGGTATGAACTGATGATCTGGGAGGTGATAGGTGGAAAAGATAAAGGACTGAAGAAGAAGGAACCAATAAGAGAGGGCAATAGGTCATGGTGAAAGGGAAGGAGGAGGGGAACCACAGAGAGGTTATGGGTAGCTGAGGAGAAGAGTAGGGTTGAGAGGGTAACCTGAGTGGAGAATAGAAGGGTGAAGGGAGAGAAATTACCAGAAGTTAGAGAAATCGATTTTCATGTCATCGGGCTGGAGGCTACCCAGAGGGAATATGAGGTGTTGCTCTGACAACCTGCATTTGGCCTGGTTGTGGCAGCAGAGGAAGCCATGGACCGACATGTCAGTGTAGGGATGGGAAGCTGAATTGAAATGAGTGGCCACTGGGAGACTCTGCCTTTTATGGCGGATTGTGACTGCTGTCCGAAGGTAATCCACTGCAGAGGAGGCTGTCCACGGGAAAAATTGGAATTGGTTTAATATTGTCACATGTACCGAGAAAGAGCGAGCAACTGAGTGTGTTGGGGCAGGACAAGGGAAAGCAATCATGCAGAATATGAAGGACACAAGGGCAACATTTTCACACAGAGGGTGGTGAGAGCATGAGGAAATGGTTGTGGCAAAGTTCAGTTCAAAGTACATTTATTATCAAAGTATGTATCCATTATTCAACCTTGAGATTCGTCTCCTGACAGGCAGCCACAAAACACGAAACCTAATAGAACCCATTTTGAAAAAAAGACCAATGTGCAGAGAAAGAGGGAAAAAAAACTCAAATTGTGCAAACTGAAAAAGCATTCAGAACGGAAGGTAGTGTGTAGACACAAAGCCTGGAGCAGCCAGAGAAGGCCCACATCCTCAGCCTCGAGTGCAGTGGAGAGCGGAGCAAGTGTCACGGAGCAGTGAGCAGAACCGGCCCGACCCTCGCCTCCGGTTTCGACACCCCGCCTTTGCAATGCACCCAGCCCAGCCTTTAGATCGTCCATCTATCAGGTCGTTCCTCGCTTCAAGACCCAGGCCCCGTCGCATCGATACACTCTGGGCCTTAGACCCTTCTGCCATGTTTTGGCCCGTTCCTGACCTTTCCAAACCAGCCTGGTGCTTACATCGATCAGACCTCACAGGTGCAGTAGTATCAGTTAAGAAGCATTTAGATAAGTACATCAGACATCCCACCCTGCAAAAACTAATTTCAGGGAGGTAGCACCCCTGTCCCCCGCAACCCCATATCCCTTCCACCCCGGGTCAACCTCCAAGGGTGTATGTAATACTTTGTTTAGTGATTTTGTCTGATCTGTAAACCAAGTTGAGTATATGCAGAAAATGTGACATTAAAATATGTACTTATATTATCATGTTTATTCTATTACAAATTTAAGCAAGTCTACAGGGAGTTTGGCCTCATCATGTAGGACATCAATAGAGTAGCTCCTTAGCAGCTAGCCAGCTAGTTTAAATAACGTTAGCTATGCTAATGAACAAATGACACCTGTTAAACTCACCTCAACATGTCTTTTACATTTTAACCCACCATGGGCAATAGAAAAGTCACTGTTGCAAACAGTGCAGCGAGCATCATTGTCATTATTTTTTGAGGCCGACTGTAAGGCCTGCCCACAGAGAAAATTGATAGGTCTTCTTAGCACGAAGAGAGACCAATTGGGATGCTTCCTCTCGCTCTCACTCTCACTCTTTCTCTTCCTCTTCCTCTCTCTCTCAAAAAGATCAATTTCTGGGATATTGTATATAATTTGCGGGAGTCAGGGAGCTGCTATCAACATGCGGGAGACTCCTGGAACTTCTGAGAGAGGTGGGATGTTTGGGTACATGGAGGGGAAGGACCTGAGGGAATATGTGATGAACACAGGAAATCAGGACTGGTTGGGAGGTCACTGTGGTCAGCATAGACACGCTGGGCCAAAGGGCAAGTATCTGAGCTCTTTGACTCTGGTATAGCATTCCAGCTGCAGTTACAAGTGCAATGGACTATGATTCTGAGCTCCTTGTTAACATAGAAAAGGTCTATTCAATAGTATAACACTGAGATAGAGGCTGTCCTTCAGCCTGGTGGTACGTGCTTTCAGGCTTTTGTATACTCCTGGGGAGAAGAGGGAATATGGTGGGTGGGGTTCTTGATTTTGCAGGCAGCTTTACGAGGCAGTGAGAGGTGTAGGCAGCGTCCACGGAGGGGAGGCTGCCTTCTGCCATGAATCGAGCTGTGTCCACATAGCCACAGTCCCACTCTCAAAACACATCGTTATTCCAGCACTGATGTCTCTTACCTTAATGAGTCCCAAATGCGAGTGAGAAAATATCAGCCTGCTCTAATTCATTAAGTTTAATTTATTAGCAAGTTGACCTGAATTCAAAATGGGGATGAGGGCTGACCATTATCCAGGTTGTGACTGACAGTGTGCTAGCCTCTGGGTCAAGCTCTGGTGAATTTAGCCCACTCACTTTGATTAGTGCCTTAATCTGCAGTACAGGGTGGTATCATAGTACAGCAGTTAGCACAGCGCCTTACGGTGCCAGCCATCAGTGATCAAGGTTCGATTCCCGCCCTGGTCCGTGAGGAATTTACCGATTGCAGATAGATAGATAGTTTATTGATTCCAAACGAAATTACAGTGTCACAGTAGCATCACAAGTGCATAGATTTAAATATTAGAAGAAAAGTAGAAAGATTAAAAAAATAAGTTACCACAAACAGTCTAACAGGAGGGGGTCATCACTCCCCTGGCTATAGGTGGACTCATTATAGAGCCTAGTGGCCGAGGGTAAGAATGACCTCGTATGGCGCTCTTTGGAGCAGTGCAATTGTGTTAGTCTATTACTGAAAGTGCTCCTCTGTTCAGCCAAGGTAGCATGCAGAGGGTGAGAAACATTGTCCAGAATTGCCAGGATTTTCCGTAGGGTCCTTTGCTCTACCACAGCCGCCAGTATGTCCAGTCCTATAATAGAGCCAGCCTTTCTAATCAGTTTATTAAGCTTGTTGGCATCACCCGTGTTGATGCCATTGCCCCAGCACACCACCACAGAGAAGATTATACTGGTAACAACAGACTGGTAGAATGTGTGAAGGAGAGGCCTGCATACTCCAAAGGACCTCAGTCTCCTCGGGAAGTAAAAGTGACTCTGGCCCTTCTTGTACACAGCCTCTGTGTTGGCACTGGGCTCACGTCTGTCATCCAGATGCACCCCCAGGTACTTGTAGGTTCTCACCACATCCATGTCCTCACCATCAATAGTAACAGGGAGCAGTGCAGGATTAGTATTCCTAAAGACTAAGTTGTTTATACATTCTCCACGTGACTGCGTGGGTTTCCTCCAGGTGTCCTGGTTCCCTCCCTTGTTCCAAGGACATACAGGTTAGATTCTTTGACACATTGCTTGTTTTATCCAGTCTGGTGAGATGCCTCCATGTGAGCTTGCTCACTGAAAGTTGCCACACAGGTTGATGGAATGGTAAAGCGGTGCTGTGGCCTGCTGGCCTTTATTAGTCAGGGCCCTGACTTTAAGGGTCAGAAAGTTATGTTGCAGCTTTATAAAACTCTGGTTAGGTTGCATCTGGAGTACTGCGTACATTTCTGGTCTCCCCGTTATAGGAAGGATGTGGAGGCTTTGGAGAGAGTACAGAAGAGGTTTACCAGGATGCTGCTTGGACTGGAGGACATGTTCCGTAGGAAGAGGTTGGACAGCTTGGGCTGTTTCTTTGGAGCAGCTGAGGTTGAGGAGAAACCTGGTCAAAGTTTATATAATTATGAGAGGGACAGGTAGAGACGAGCAGGTATAATTTTCCCAAGGTTGAAATGTCTGCCTTGAAGGTGAGAGGGGGTGTGTGGGAAATGTTTTTTAAGCAGAGGGTGGTGGGTGCCTGGAAGGTTCTGCCAGGCGTGGTGGAGGAGGCAAATGCGATAGAGGCAATTGGGATGGACAGAATCAAAGGATTTGGACCATGTGCAGGCAGAAGAGCTTCATATAATAAGGCATTATTAATTTAATAATTTCAGCATAGAATCTTGGGCCAAAGGGTTTATCCGTGGTCTGCTCTTCTGCCATGATGAGGTCTCTCTCAGGTTGGAGGAGTAATACCTTATATTCTGCCTAGGTAGCCTCCAACCTGATGGCATGAACTCAATTTCTCCAACTTCTGGTAATTTTTCCCCTTGCCCTTCCCTTTACTTCATTTCCCCATGCTGGGCCCCCTCTTATCTCTTTTCCTCACCCGCCTGTCACCTCCCCTGGTTCCCCTCCTTCTTCCCTTTCTTCCATGGTCCACTCTCCTCTTCTATCTGATTCCTTCTTCTCCAGCCCTTTGCCTTTTCCACCTATCACCGCCCAACTTCTTACTTCATTATCCCTCCCCACTCACCTGGCTCCACCTATCACCACCCAGCTTCTTACTTCATTATCCCTCCCCACTCACCTGGCTCCACCTATCACCACCAACTTCTTACTTCATTATCCCTCCCCACTCACCTGGCTCCACCTATCAGCGCCCAACTTCTTACTTCATTATCCCTCTCCACTCACCTGGCTCCACCTATCGCCTCCCAGCTTCTTACTTCATTATCCCGCCCCATTCACCTGGCTCCACCAATCACCACCTAGCTCGCACTCCTTCCCCTTCCACCCCCCGACTTCTTATTTTTGCACCTTCCTTTCCAGCCCTAATGAAGGGTCTCTGTCTGAAATGTTGACTGTTAATTCATTTCCATAGATGCTGCCTGACCTGCTGAGTTCCACTATTGTGTGTGTGTGTGTTTCTCAGTACTGTGTATTCTGTGTTCTATGACAATGAATCCTAATGGCTGTGCAATTGAGAGGCATTTATAGCCGGACAAAACGTGCTGCTGCACATTCCCTGGCTGAACAAGTGAAAAATAAAAGTCTTTGAAAAACGTTGCTAATACCAACTGTATCTTTGTGTCGGGATTCTGTGGGTTTTCCACTGAAGCTGACACACGTTTTGTTGCAGGCGTGAATCAGATTTATCGATTGCTTCCTGCGAATGGGCGGCAGATGTGAGTCAAAGCAGATCACAGTCACTGGATGTATCGAGTGGCATCTGGCTACGGTTGTGATGTGGGAAGCACGGCTGTCAATCTGTGCACGGCAAGATCCCACAAAGCAGCACAAATCGCCGCCCAGTGTCTCCCGGTGCTGCCCTTTGAGGGAAGCATGTCCTTTGCAAATGGCACGAAGGTTGGTGGGGTTGTGGGTTTATGGAAGGTTGGTGGAGGTGACATTGAGACATCGACAGGGTGCAGAGCTGGCCTGAGAAGTGGCAGACAGAGCGCAGTACGGAAAAGTGAGCAGCAACACACTTTGTAAGGTCAAAGTTGAAGTCAGAAGACTGGGTTAATGGCAGGATGCTTAGCAGTGTGGAGGAACAGACGGAATCTTGGGGACCACCTGAATAGAGCCCTAAAAGTTGCCGTGCAAGTTGACAGGGTGGTTCAGTAGGCACGTGGTGTGTTGACCATTAGTTGGCGGATGGAGTCCAAGAGCCACAGGATAATGTTGCAGCTCTAACAAAGTTTGATTGGAGTGTCATGTTCAGTTCTGGTCGCCTCATTATAAGAAGGATGTGGAAGCTTTAGAGAGGCTGCAGCGGAGGTTTACCAGGATGACGCCTGGATTAGAGAGCATGTCTTATGAAGGTAGTCTGAGTGAGCTAGGACTTTAGGGGAATGACAGATGACTTGATAGAGGTGTACAAGATGACAAGAGGCCTAGATAAAGCTACCTAGGGCAGAAATAACTAATACGAGTGGGCAGAATTTTAAGGTGAATTGAGGAAAGTTTAGGGGAGGGGGATGTCAGAGGTGGGTTTTTTACACAGACAGTGGTGGGCGTGTGGAACACGATATCAGGGATGGTGGTAGAGGCAGACACATTAGAGACGTTTAAGAAAAGACCACCGATGATAGAAAAGGGAATGTAGGAGGATGCAGGGTGATGTTATAAATGTTTATAAAAGTCATGAAGGACACGGATAAAGTGGATTTTCACAGTTTTTATTTCCCAGAGTACGTTCTCCCCATGGAATACATGAGAACAGTCCAAAAGCATACCAGTTGGTAGGTTCATTGGTCATTGTAAACTGTCCCGTGATTGGGCTAGGGTTAAGTCGGGGGTTGCTGGGTGGTGCGTCTCGAAGGGGTGGAAGAGCCCATTCCACATGGTATCTCAATAAATAAACAAACAAGTAAATAAATAAATCAGAGTGATACCTTGGTCAGCATGGGTGAATTAGGCCAAGAGCCTGTTTCTTTGTTTGTCTATGATTATGACTATCTTGCCTTTCTCTATCAAGTTCATGGTCCCCCTCTGCTGCTCCCAGTCCCCAGGCCTGGTGCTATTTTTGGCAATTTTGTAAACTTTTCTGTAAATTTAACACTATTTTTACTTCCTCCTGTCAGCCATAGATGAAGCACTTTTCCTTTTGGGCTTTTGTACCTTCAAGGAGCAGATTTCCTTTGTAACTTGTGCATTTTTTCCCACTGGGATCTCTCCAGGACATAATTCATTTAGAACTGGATGCCATTGATTCACTGGACAGGGGCTTGAATTCGTGACTTGGAGATGAAGGTGCTAACCCCTCTGAGTTACAGCCCATCACCTTGTATGTTAGTCAGAGGAGCAGCACACAAGATGCTGGAGGAACTCAACAGGTCAAGGGTCAAGTCGATCCGCAGAGGGCAATGGACAGTCGACATTTCAGGCCAAGAATTTTCACCTTCATCTTTACTATCGATTCTCCCTAACCTGCCGGGTTTCTCCAGCATCTCGCATGTTGTGATTCCAGCATCTGCAGTCCTTTCTGTCTCCTTTCAGTCAGATCTTATAGTATTCAGATGTAAGAAACAACCTGCTGGAGGAACAGAGAACTGAGCAGCAGCCATGGAGGGAAAGAAATTGCCAAAACTTTGGGCTGAGATCCTGCATCAGAATTGAGTGGGGAGAGGTTTAAATCCCACAAAGTACTTTCAAAGCAAAGGAATATGAGAATGTTTAGCCATAGTGTCATATAGCAATACAGTAGGGTTATGGCCCTTCAGCCTATTCAGTCCATGCTGACCATGTGCCCACTCAGCTAGTCTCAATTCCCTGCATTTGGCTGATGTCCCTCCAGGCTCCTCTCCTCCATGTACCTATCCAAGGGTTTCCAAAATGCTGCTATCATATCTCCTTCACCCATTTCTTCTGGCAGCTCGTTCCATACACTCATCATGTGTGAAAAAATTGCCCCTCAGTTCCCTTTTAAACCTCCCCCCTCTCACCCTCTACCTGTGCCTTCTAGTTTTAGACTCCTTGTCCTCTGGGGTAAAGATGGTTACCACCCATCATCGTTCTGCCTCACAGAATTTTAAACACTTCTGAAAAGTCTCTGACGTTCAAACGAATGAAGTCCCGACCTGGCCAACCTCTCCCTATAAACCAGGCTCTCTACTTCTGGCAACAGCCTCGTGAATTTCTTTTCTGCTCTTTTTCTAGTTTAACTATGTCTTTCCTATTGATCTTACACATCATCTGTAATAAGGGAATAGATTCTTTGCTTCACAGTAGCACTTGAACTGATATCGAGCTGCATATTAGAATAGATGATTAACACTTGGAGAAAAGGCAGGTAGTCTTTCGAGGGTTCAAGGATTTCTTTATTTTATTTTGAGATGCAGCACAGTAACTGGCACTTTCAGCCCTGTGAGCCTGCACTGCGCTACTGCAACCACCTCACCAATTAACCGACTAATCTGGAAGTCTTCGGATGGTGGAAGGAAACTGGAGCACCCGGAGGAAACCCACACAGTCACGGGGAAAATGTACAAACTTCTTACAGAATCTGGCTGGTGCTGTACGGCCACCACTATGTCACCTTGCCACTGGGAGGATTATAAATCTTTTGCCCTTTTCAGAATATGAAATGGGCCCTTACGAAAAAGTGAAAAGATTCAAGAGCACGGGCTGTCACACCGAAGCAGTCAGCAGGATTGGAGTGAAAGGAATTAATTGTCAAGTTCTTCAGATGGGCTTACATTATTCAACACCTAGGGAAGGCTACAAGTCAGTAATCAAACTATTACACGTGCGCTCACAGACAAGCCATCTGTCTTGGCAAACAACCGGAGCATAAGACAGCACCCACTTATGTAGCATTATAACTTGTTCTTTCCTCTCTCGCCTGTCACTTCAGACATTTAGTCCATATATCAAGAGCTTGCATCTCATGGAAAGCGCTTGTGTTTTTACCAGGCTATCTAGTCTCCCAGGAATGACCATCCCTTCCCTTCACTCACCACAGCCCTTCCCTTCCCTGCTCCGAACCAACCTCAGAGCTAACTGGAATGTTCTGTCCACAACTCAGCAAAGGTTTGGAAGAACAGGGAGGGGGCCCATTATAGTCACAGCGTGGAAGCATGTCCATCAACCCTGCTGACTGTGGTGCCCACTGAGCTAGTCTCATTTGCCCATGCTTGCCCCCCTATCCCTCTGAGCCTTTCCTATCCATGTACTTGTCTAAGTATCTTTTAAATGTTGTTATTGTACCTACCTCGACCACTTCCTCTGACAGCTCGTTCCGTATATTCCCCACCACCCTCTGCCTGAAGAATTAACCCTGAGGTCTGTTCTAAACTTTCCATCTCTCATTTTAATCCTGTGCCCTCCAGTTTTTAGTTTACCTTCCGTGTGCGTTCACTCTGTCTATGTTCTTCATGAGTTTATAAGGTCACCTTCAATCTCCTACACTCCGTGGAATAAAGCCTATCCCAACTCACCCTATAACTCATTTCTTCGAGTCCTTGCCGTCTTCGCTCCACTCTTTCCAGTTTACAGGAGCTTTCCCTGCGACAGGGAGAGCAAAACTACACTCAATACAGTACCAACATCTTGTACATCTGCAACATAACGTCCCAACAAGAGAAAATCTGCAGATGCTGGAAATCCGAGCAACACACACAAAATGCTGGTGGAACTCAGCGGGCCAGGCAGCATCGATGGAAAAAGGTACAGTCGACGTTTTGGGCCGAGACCTTTCACCTGTGACATGGCTTACAGTGAACCGTCCGCTTATAATTCTCCATCAGAGGAACCCAAGCCTTCTTTGCTATTGTCTTTCCCAATTAGTTTTGGGGAACTCCCTAGGGATGTCTTAGGGGATCGATTCTGTGACCTGATCAGCCTACCAGGATCACTGAGGAGTGAAAGACTCTGCACTGCCTCGTTCCAACGGGGAATGGAAGAGACATCTAGTGGCTCTCAGCCAGAGCTTAAAACATGGGCCCTCAGAGTCCCATTGGGTTTACCAATACCTTGGCCTCGTATCTCCTTCGCATGGGTCTGTAGTCTCCCTGCCTAGTTCATTAGATACTTCTAATTCCTATAGTATTCGCTTGGCAGTCCATCTGGCACCCCTTTGTAACCTGTCTCCTGATTGGAGGAAGCTTGCAAAGGAAGTTGTGGGTAATGGGGAGCAGCCAGGAAGGTTTAGCCAAGGCCACAATTTTACTGAACAGCAAAGTGGCCTTCAGATGCCAAATGGCCATCTCCTGCTCCTAAATATTACATTCTCACATTCATGACCAACTTGCTTCTCTGGGACACAAAATTCAACTTTTTTCCAATTTCCAACATGGGCCCTTGCCATCTCTATAAAACCATCTCACTATCTCTGCACACCTCATTAAATTCTCATCTTGATGTTTAAAACCCAATCCACCTGGATATTCTCTCTTCTCCCATCTCCCCTCGGTCTGCAGATACGAGAGGCTGGAAGCACATCTCCATTATAGGAAGAATATTCAGGCTTAGGAGAGGGTGCAGAAGAGGTTCACCAAGATGTGTGTTCGAAGAAGAGGATGGACAAGCTTGGGTCATTTTCTCTTGAGCTGCAGAAGCTGAGGGGAGACCTGATAGAGGCTTAGACAATTATATGAGGCATAAAAAAGGCTTAAAGGTTAATTTATTGTCAAAGTATGTATGCAGTATACAACTCTTAGATTCTTCTTCTCTAGATAGTCATGAAACAAAGAAAACCATGGAAGTCAGTTCAAAGAGAAGCACCAAAAAAGAATGGCAACACAGCCATCAAGCCCCAAACTCCCCCCCCCGCACAAAACACAATAAGAACGTTGGCACCCAAATCCCCTTCCCTCACACCAAAAAAAAACGAGAAAGAACAGGCAAAAACACAGAATACAAAAACTGTAAGTCTGAAAAGGAAAGGTCCATAGTTCATAGTCCAGATACATAAACGCAGAAAACCCCGGTAATATCCTCCAAAACCATTGACAGAGTTTCCAGGGTAGTCAGCCAATATCATTTTCTCAAGGTCAGAATGCCCGTAATTTAGGTAGGAATGGGTAGGTTCAAAGGAGATGTGAGGGGCAAGTTTTTTACACAGAGAATGCTTGGAATGTGCTGCCTGGGGTGGGGGTGGGGGCAGATATGATAAAGGTGTTTAAGAATCTTTAGATAGGCACATGAATTTGGAGAGGATGAAAGATCTGGACCATGTGCAGACAGAAGGGATTAGTGTAATTGGGCATCATTAACTTTATACTTTATACTTTATACTTTACAGGCCGTACCTCGGGTAATGATGAGTTTGAGTACAGAGAGGAAATTAAGAACCTGGTGGCATGGTGCGAAGACAATAACCTATCCCTCAACGTCAGCAAGACGAAGGAATTGGTTGTTGACTTCAAAAAGAGTAGCGGACTGCACAACCCAATTTACATCAGTGGTGCGCAAGTGGAACAAGTCAAAAGCTTTAAGTTCCTTGGGGTCAGTATCACAAATGACCTGACTTGGTCCAACCAAGCAGAGTTCACTGCCAAGGAAGCCCACCAGTGCCTTTACTTCCTGAGAAAGCTAAAGAAATTTGGCCTGTCCCCTAAAACCCTCACTAGTTTTTATAGATGCACCGTAGAAAGCATTCTTCTAGGGTGCATCACAACCTGGTACTGAAGTTGTCCTGTCCAAGACCGAAAGAAGCTGCAGAAGATCATGAACACAACCCAGCACATCACACAAACCAATCTTCCGTCCTTGGACTCACTTTACACCGCACGCTGTCGGAGCAGTGCTGCCAGGATAATCAAGGACACGACCCACCAAGCCAACACACTTTTCATCCCTCTTCCCTCCGGGAGAAGGCTCAGGAGCTTGAAGACTCGTACGGCCAGATTTGGGAACAGCTTCTTTCCAACTGTGATAAGACTGCTGAATGGATCCTGACCCGGATCTGGGCCGTACCCTCCAAATATCCGGACCTGCCTCTCGGTTTTTATTTTGCACTACCTCACTTCCCATTTTTCTATTTTCTATTTATGATTCATAATTTAAATTTATATTTACTAATTTTTACTATTTTTAATATTTAATATTTGTAATTCAGGGAGCGGGAAGCGCAGAATCAAATATCGCTGTGATGATTGTACATTCTAGTATCAATTGTTTGGCGACAATAAAGTATAAAGTGTAAAGTATGTGCAGGCAGAAGGGATTAGTGTAATTGGGCATCATTAACTTAATAATTTCAACATAGAATCATGACCACAGGGAGAGGGGATGAACTTCAAGGAGAAGTTGGACAAACTTGGTCCTGATCAAGAGTCTTGACCTGAAACGTCAACTACTTATTCTCCTCTGTAGATGCTGCCTGGCTTGCTGAGTTCCTCCAACATTTTGTGCATTTTGCTCTGGATTTCAAGCATCTGCAGCAATACTTGTGTTTGTGACAAACCTGGGTTGTTTTCTCTGGGGCAGTGGAGGCTGAAGGAGGATAATAAAGTTACGACAGGCAGAGAACGAGTACCTGGTGTCGAAGGGAACAAGCTCAATGCAGTCAGCTGGGATTAGTGTGGCTAGTGTGAGTTGGCATCGGAAAGGTGGGCCGAAGGGCCTGTTTCTGTGCTACACAGCTTTGTGAGCCAGCTTGGCCACCTTAACCTGAGCAGGTGATTCAGATGGTCCAAAGATGCAGACCGCACTCTACTCTGTGCTGTGATCCATTCATCATTCTGAGTGCTTCTTTACAGCCCACCTGGGTAATAACGTTATTGATAATGCTTCTTAATGACTATTCTTCGAAGAATTATAATGAGGGGAACATGCAAGGACTACTTACATTAATCTGGCTCCAATTTACATATAATTACCTGTTATTTTTGCTTCATTCACCACACCCAGGAGCCTGCCTGGGTCCTCCTTGTCTGCTTTTCTATCTGAAACATATTGCAGGTTCCTCTAGTCAGCTGAATCGGTGAGGGCACTCTCTCTCATCACTGGCCATGGGTTCAGACTTGCCCCAGGAGCTCCCATGGGAGGCATGGAGGGAGCGTCACACTCTTGAAAGATCTATCTCTCTGAGGAGAAAGAGAGAGGCCCTCCCCCTTCTCATGATATTGCCTGGAAAGAAGGCAACGGACTGCCACTCATCCCTGAGAAACCAATTCATCAAGATGTAACAGATCACAGAACACAGAAGAGTGCAGCGCAGGAACAGGCCCTTCAGCCCACACTATATCTGCAAACCTATTTAGACTGGTAATTAAACATCTGACAAACCAAATCACTTCTGCCTGCACTATATCCATATCCTTCCTCTCTCTGCACATTCACATGACTATCTAAGAGTCTCCTCCACCTCACCAGGCCATGTATACCAGGCAGCGGTATAGTACAAGACATCAAACTTACTGTAACACACAAAAATAAATAAGTAAATACTGCAAAAGCGGAATAGTGAGGTAGTGTACATTGCTCACGTCCTTCTTAAACTCCTCTGTTCCAAGGAAAGAAAACCCAGCCTCTCCAGTCCCCTCTCTCCTCTTATCCTTTTCAAATAGCCAGCTGGTCAGTCTCCCCTGTGTCTCTCCAACACCGTCGCGTCCTCCGGACAGTACGCTGGTCAGTCTCCCCTGTGTCTCTCCAGCACCGTCACATCCTCCAGACAGTACACTGGTCAGTCTCCCCTGTGTCTCTCCAACACCGTCACGTCCTCCAGACAGTACACTGGTCAGTCTCCCCTGTGTCTCTCCAGCACCGTCACGTCCTCCGGACTGTACACTGGTCAGTCTCCCCTGTGTCTCTCCAGCACCGTCACGTCCTCCAGACAGTACACTGGTCAGTCTGCTCTGTGTCTCTCCAACACCGTCACGTCCTCCGGACTGTACACTGGTCAGTCTCCCCTGTGTCTCTCCAGCACCGTCACGTCCTCCAGACAGTACACTGGTCAGTCTCCCCTGTGTCTCTCCAACACCGTCACGTCCTCCGGACTGTACACTGGTCAGTCTCCCCTGTGTCTCTCCAGCACCGTCACGTCCTCCAGACAGTACACTGGTCAGTCTGCTCTGTGTCTCTCCAACACCGTCACGTCCTCCGGACTGTACACTGGTCAGTCTCCCCTGTGTCTCTCCAGCACCGTCACGTCCTCCAGACAGTACACTGGTCAGTCTCCCCTGTGTCTCTCCAACACCGTCACGTCCTCCAGACAGTACACTGGTCAGTCTCCCCTGTGTCTCTCCAACACCGTCACGTCCTCCAGACAGTACACTGGTCAGTCTCCCCTGTGTCTCTCCAACACTCTCACATCCTCCAGAACAAAAACAGTGATGGTGAATGGGATTAATATTCATTCTGAATCAGAATCAGATTTATTACCACTGACTTATGAGAGATTTGTTTCACGGCAACGGTACAGTGCAAAGACATAAAATTACTATAAACTAAATGGTGCAATAAAAATTTGTGTCCGTGGATTCATGGACCATTCAGAAATCTGATGGCAGAGGGGAAAATTTCCTGGAACATTGAGTGCGGGATTCCTGTGCCTCCTCCCTGATGGTGGAAATGAGAGGAGGGCGTTTATTGGATGGTGAGGGTCCTTAGTTACGGATGCCGGCTTCCTGAGCCATCGCCTCTCGATGGTGGGGATGTGCACGTGATGGAGCCAGCTGGGTTTACAGTCGTCTGCGGCCTCTTGGGCATCTGTACGTCGGATCCTCCGTACCAGGGTGTGATGCAGCCAGTCGGAGTGGTCTCTGTACATCTGTGGACACTGGCATGAAAATTGTCGACAGAAGGGCCTGTTTTCTGTGCTACAGGTCTCTGTGACTGTGAGAAATGCGAGACTGAGCCGACAGCTGCAATATTTCAGTTTGCAGCTTCTCAGAATATGACTAGCCCTCCCAGGGGAACTGTGAAAATAGCCAGTATCGATTCACTCAATTTCAGCTGTGATAGGATTCTTCTAGAAAATAACAGCCAGGATGTTGTGCGCGGATTATCCAGGGTCTGACGTGAGATTGCTGTTGTTTACCGTCAGGTTTGTGGAAGTTTGCATCTCCCAACCACAGGAGCAGGAGCCAGGGGGATGGGGGAAGGGGGAATTCCTAAATTCACGTCTGGTTCTGCTCGAAGCTGATTGATGGAGATCGATCGCCTCACCCATTGCTGGCATGTCATGTGACCACCACTGTAGCCAGTTATCGACGGGAATTTCCAGTGTTCTGGGATCTTGGCAATTGACCCCCAGTGCCCCTCCACAGCACAGTAATGTAGTGGTTAATGTAATGCACAGGGATCTGGGTTCAATTCCCACTGCTGTCTGTGAGGAGTTTGTACGTTCTCCCCATGACCACGTGGGTTTCCTCCGGGTGCTCTGGTTTCCTCCCACATTCCAAAGGTGTGCAAGGTTAAGAGGTTAATTGGCCACATGTGTGCCAATGGGCAGTGTGGGCTCATTGGGCCAGAAGGGCCTATTACCACACTGTATCTCTAATTGTAAAATTAAAAATTAAATCTAACCCGACCAATATTCAACAGACAGCAGTCACTGGGCACGAGGGGAAAGATTTAAGAGAAACCCCTCCAGCTCCCCCACCCACTCACCTTCCCCCTCACGTGACGTCGCCTGTCACCTGCTAGCTTGTGCACTTTCTCCTACTCCCACCTTCCTCTTTTGGCTGCTCTTCCCCCTCACTTTCCAGAGCTGACGAAGGGTCCCGGGCCGATATGCCAACTGTTCGGTCCTCTGCATAGGTGCTGCCTGGCCTGCTGAGTTCGTCCAGAACTTTTTGTGGGTTGCTCTGGGGAACCTGTGGAATCTGTTGTGTTTAAGATTTAAGAGGAGCTTGAATGGTAACTTCTTCTACAAGTGGTAGTGCGTGGAATGAGCTGCCGGGGGAGGTGGTCGAGATAGGTATGATAACATAATTTAAGAGACAGTTGGACAGATACAGGGTAGGAAAGGTTAGGAGGGATATGAACCAAACACAGGCAAATGGGTCTAGCTTAGATGGGAGTCTTGGTCAGTATGGACCATTTGGGCTGAAGGTCCTCTTTCCATGCTGGATGACTCCACAACTTCATAAACTGAAAGTTGCCCTCCAAACCACACACACACCATCCATACTGTACCACTGTCCCTTCACCACCGCTGGGTCAAAGCCCTAGCAAGGTTGTGAGTGTACCCACACCACAAGGGCTGCAGCGATTCAAGATGGCAGCTCAGTACCAACATTCTCAAGGGCAACTAGCGACGTACAAATGCGTAAACGCTGGCTCAGGCCACAAACTCCACAATCCTGGAACGAATGAGAAATAAGAGAAGTGTAAGAACTAGAAAGATTGTTCTTTTTGTTCATTGTAAGGAGTTTGTACGTTCTCCCCGAGACCACATGGGTTTCTGCTGGATGCTCCAGGTTCCTCCCACAGTCCAAAGACGTTAGGTTTAGGTTTAGTGAGTCGTAGACATGCTTCGTAGATCTTGGAAGGGCTGTACAGAGCAATCCTTGGACTGGTTTGGTCATTTTCACCAACGATGTATTTCATTGTATCTTTATATTTATTTATGTTTCTTGAGATACCGCGTGGAATAAACCCTTCTGGCCCACTGAGCTGTGTCGCCCAGCAACGCACCAATTTCACCCTGGCCTAATCGCTGAGCAATTTACAAAGACCAGTCATCCTACTAACCAGCACGCCTTTGGACTGTGGGAGGAAACGGGAGCATCCGGAGGAATCCCACGTATTCCACAGGGAAGATGTACAGACTCCTCACAGTCTCGGAGGGGCAGCGTCCATTGTTAAGGACCTCCAGCATCCAGGGCATGCCATTTTCTCACTGTTACCATCAGGAGGTACAGAAGCCTGAAGGAACACACTCAGCGATTCAGGAACAGCTTCTTCCCCTCAGCCATCCAATTCCTGGGTGGACGTCAAACCCTTGGACACTACCTCACTTTTTTAATATGTAATGTTTCTGAATTTGTCTGATTTTTGGTCTGTTCAATGTACATATACTGTAATCGATTTATTTATTTATTTATTTATTATTTTATTTTGTTTTTTTCTTCTGTATTATGTATTGCATTGAACTGCTGCTGCTAAGTTAATAAATTTCACGACACATGCCAGTGATAACAAACCTGATTCTGATTCTGATAACGTAAGAATTGAACTCCGAGGTCTAATAGCATAGTGCTGACCACCGTATTGCTGTGGCACCCTGATGTTTCGATGTTTCAATGTACACATGACACATTCACACAAGACACCGGAGGAACTCAGTAGGTCAGGTAGCATCTATGGAAAAGACTAAACAATTGGTCGCAGACACCAACAGAATCAACAGACTCATTCGTAAGGCCAGTGATGTTGTGGGGATGGAACTGGACTCTCTCACGGTGGTGTCTGAAAAGAGGATGCTGTCCAAGTTGCATGCCATCTTGCCATCTTGGTCAATGTTTCCATCCACTACATAATGTACTGGGTGGGCACAGGAGTACATTCAGCCAGAGACTCATTCCACCGAGATGCAACACAGAGCGTCATAGGAAGTCATTCCTGCCTGTGGCCATCAAACTTTACAACTCCTCCCTTGGAGGGTCAGACACCCTGAGCCAATAGGCTGGTCCTGGACTTATTTACTGGCATAATTTACATATTACTATTTAATTATTTATGGTTTTATTACCATTTAATTATTTATGGTGCAACTGTGACAAAAACCAATTTCCTCCAGGATCAATAAAGTATGACTATGACTATGACTATAACTAATTGAAGTTTTGGGCTGAGACCTTTCTTCAGGACCTTTTGAAGATGATCTCGATGGTAGTACTGAGAACAGGGCACATGCTGGGTAGTGCAGGGGCCCTCAATGATAGATGCCAGCTTTATGAAGCATCTCCTTTTGAAGATGTACTCGTTGGTAGTACTGAGAAGAGAGTGTGAAGGATGGAGAGAGGGAGTGATCATGTCATTCCTCTTTGAGCTATTGCACATGGGTTAAATGGTCACCCTCGGTGCTGCAGCAATACCATGTTGGAAATGCAGTGACCTATCTACATACGGCAAGCTCCCATACATAATAATAACGTAACCAGTCTGTGCAGTGGGACTCAAGCCAATAACTTGAGATAAAAAGGATTGAGAGAATTAAAGATTCTGATGCAAGATCAGTCCTCTGTGTGACATTAACCTTTACCCAAGAATTTGTACATTATTGGATTGCATCAGTAATCATATGACCAACACAAGGCTATTGGAATCAAAGATGCTGCTGGAGATGGGTCAGTATTTATCACACATAAGGATGGAGATTAGGGAGTCTAGTGTTATGGTGTCATGACAATAAACTTTCCCCCAATGTCAGCAAAACCGAAGAGCTGGTCACTGACTTCAGGAATAGAGATGGTGAACATGCTCCTGTCTACATCAACAGTACAAAGTCAAGAAGGTTCCTAAGAGAGTCTTAGTCCAACCACATTGGCTCAAGTCTCTCTTTGCACATCCCTTTTCACCCTCACCAATTTGAATCAGTGCATCTTAGAAAGCATCCTATCCAGATGCTTCGTGGCTTGATAATGGCGACTGAAGGGAAGCATGGGAGCATAGCAGTTAGCGTAACACTCTACAGCGCTAGCAGTAAGATTGGGATTCAGTTCCTGACATTCAATTGATATGTTCTCCCCATGACCACGTAGGTTTCCTCCAGGTGATTCAGTTTCCTCCCACATTCTAAAGACATACAGGTTAAGGTCAATAAGTTGTGGGTATGCTATAAAGACTAGTGAATCTGTGGAATGCTCTGACACAGGTTGCCATGGAGGCCAAGTCTGTGGGTATATTTAAGGCGGAAGTTGATCGTTTCCTGATTGGTCAGGGCATCAAAGGATATGGCGAGAAGGCAGGTGTATGGTGTTGAGTGGGATCCAGGATCAGCCATGATGGAATGGTGGAGAAGACTCGATGGGCTGAATGGCCTAATTCTGCTCCTATGTCTTATGGTCTTATGGTGCAGCAAGCAAGGCGACACTTGCGGGCTGCCCCCAGCACATCCTTGGGCTACATTTGCCGTTGATACTAACGACACATTTCATTGTGGGCTGCGATGTTTCAATGTGCAGTACATGCAACAAATAAAGCTAATCTTTAAAAAAATCTTTGCTCTGCCATGGTGGCAAGAAAATACAGAATTGTGGACACAGCTCAGCATATTACGGAAACCACCCTCCCCCTCCATTGACTCTGTGAATGATCCAATTCTTAATCTATACTTTTTATCACCAAGATTGTGCCCAAAGAATTATACAACCAATGAATATTTTTTAGATGAGCAGGTAATGAAGAAGACAAACTGGCCTTCATTGCTGGAGGGATTGAATTTAGATTATGAAGAAGACACGCAGTCCTCTTTTATTGTCATTTAGTAATGCATGCATTAAGAAATGATACAATATTTCCTCTGGTGTGATATCACAAAACACAGGACAGACCAAGACTGAAAAAAACTAACAAAACCACATCAGTATAACATATAGTTACAACAGTTCAACAATACCATAACTTGATAAAGAAGTCCATGAGCACAGTAAAAGTTCAAAGTCTCTCAAATGTCCCACATCTCACGCAGATGGGAGAAGGAAGAAAAACTCTCCCTGCCATTCCCGACCACAGTCCGACTCTGAGTCATCTGAAAGCTTCGAGCTCTGATCAGCTCTCCAACACCGAGTACTGAGGGTCATCTCTATCTGAACGATTCGACCCCCATCTCGGTTGCCAACAGCAGGCAAAGCCGGGGATTTTGAGGCCTTCCCTCCGAAAGATTCCCGACCGCACAGTAACGACAGCAGCAAACGAGTGTTTCAGAAATTTTTCCAGATGTTCCTCTGTGCTTTCACGTCCATCTCCATCAAATCAGAATTGTCCATGGCCCCTATTTAATGGATACGATATCATTTTTCACCGGAGGGCTGCGCACGCGCGGTGCGCTGCCTCTCTCTCCTCCCGCCGAACAGGGAACAGGGAAGTTATGCTGTACAGTGTTAACTGTACAGGGTCCTGGTGAGGCCACTCCTGGAGAACTGCATGCAGTTCTGGTCTTGAGGGAAAATATACTGGCTTTGGAGGCATGCTGAGGAGGTTCACCTGGTTGATTCTGGAGATGAGGGGTTAGTCTATGAGGAGAGATTGTGTTGTCTGGAACTGTACCCACTGGAATTCAGAAGAATGCGCAGGAATTTTATAGAAATATATAAAGCTACAAAAGGGATAGATAATATAGAGGCAGGAAAGTTGTTTCCACTTGTAAGTGAAAGCCTGAAGAATCTGGGGAGTAGATTGTATTTCTTTGTCCTACTGGAAATGCCTGCAAGAAAATGAATCTCAGGGCAATATACGGTGGCGTACTGTATAGGGACTTTGATAACGAATTCACTTTGAACTTTGAGGGAAAAAGCTGATCAGCCATGATCTTATTGAATGGTGGAGCAGGCTCGATGGGCCCGTTGGCCAACTCCCCCTTTAGTTCTGATGCGAGTACGTTCATGCTCAGCTTCGGACACAGTGCTGTTTTTAAGCTCCCACAAACAGCAGTGCTGCAGCCACCTTTCTGTTTGAAGTGAAGCTGGGTCGGGGCTCTGTAATGGTCCCCACCTCTCCCCTCTACTTGGAAAAGCAGCTAGCATAATATCTCCTCAGACTGTGTTGGTCGTCGACGTAATTTCACTGTACGTTTCGATGTTTCGATGAACATGACAAATAAAGCTATTCTTAACGTGCATTTATAATAAAGGCTTGCATTTTAGGAATGACATGTAGTTATAATTCAGAACAAAAGGCACAACTTGCATTCGTAATTAGTGTTAATGACATTTGCAATTCTGATATCATCCATCTCCAAGCTGTAATAAATAGAAAGTCCTGTTCTACTTGGCTCTGCAGAATCAGCTGCTGTAACTGGAATAGTATAATGGAGGGCCCCAGTTCTACTTGGCTGTGTAAACTCAGCTACTGTAATTGGAACAGTATAATCGAAGTGTCAGGTTCTGCTAGGCTCTGTAGAATCAGCTATTGTAACTGGACTGGTATAACCGAGAGGTCCTGTTCTACTTGGCTGTGTAGAGTCAGCCTGCTGTAACTGGAGCAGTATAACCCAGGGCAAGGCAGAAGTTGGCAGCATTTCACACACAGTCAATAAATTGTGCACATTTGCCTTGGCAAATAAAACTTATGAGCTGTATTAACTACTCCTGGAAATTCGGTGTGGATGGAACTCTGTATATTCCCTGAATAATTTGCAGAAGGATGTTTCCAACAGCTGTATTTCCTGTTTTTCCAGACCATCAAAGATTTGTGGATAGACACAGCATGTTTCCCAACACTCCCCACCCCCTGGGGACTCGCCCCCATCTCTAACTTCACCCCCCCCACCCTCCGAATCTCCTCCCACAGCCCAGGGTCACTCACCCCAGTCACTGACTCTTTCCACCCACTGAATCTCCTTCCACTGCCCACAGACTCTCTTCCCCATCACCAACTCTCCCCTTCTCCGACCTTCTTATTCTGGCTCCCCCCACCTTCCTTTCCTGGCCTGAAGAAGGATCTTGGCCTGAAACATCGACAGTTTATTCCTCTCTGTAGTTGCTGACTGACCTGCTGAGTTCCTCCAGCATCTTGTGTGTGTTACTCTGAACACAGAACAGTACAGCACAGGGCAGGCCATTCAGCCCACAATGTGCCAGTCAAAGCCATGTGGACATTTCTCTATAAGTGTACTTACTCCCTCATGCGTAGAGAGTGGCTGGCTATTCCTTGCAGATCCTAAGAGAGGAGAAGTCACTCCTCACCTTTGACTGAAATGGTTGACCCCTCATGTCGGATCCAATTGCAAGAGGAGATATCTTCTCAGTATTCCCAGAATCTCATGATTCCATCTCCCATTCTTCCAAACTCTAATGGGTATCACCTTATCTCCCCTACCACTGGTTCTCGAACTACCGAATCCCCTCTCACAACCCCCAGACTCTCTCCCTATCAGTGGCTCCCCACCCATTGAATGCCTTCCCACACTGCCCACTGGGCACTGAAATCCCCAGACTGAGCCTGACACATATGTATGTATTGGGTCCACCACAAAACAGATTTGATCGCGCCCCCCCCGCCCCATTATCGATCGACTTCTCATTCCCATTTTGACACAAATCTGCCATGAGCAAACTCATCCTGTGTTTTATGTTCTTATGGGCATGTGCTTCAGCTCGTGCCTCGATTTGTCTGCTTTCTGTCTGGAAGAGCAGCACCTCATATTCTGTCGGGGTAGCCACCAACCTGATGGAATGAACCTTGATTTCTCTAACATCTCGTACTTTCTTCCCTCCCCCCCCCACCCCTGCCTCTCCCTTTTCCCATTTCCCCACCCTGGTTCCCTTCTTACCTCTTCTCTTCTCCTCGCCTGCCTATCACCTCCCTCTGGTGCCCCTTCTCCTTTCTTTTCTCCCATGGTGCCCTGTCTTCTCCTACCAGATTCATTCTTCTTTGGCCATTTACCTCTTCCACCTATCACCCCCACCCCCCCCCCAGCTTCGTATGTCATCCCCCCTGCCCCACCCACTCACCTGGTCTCACCTATTACCAGCCAGCTTGTGCTCATTAACTTCTCCCCACCTTCTTATTCTGGCGTCTTGCCCTTTGCTTTCCAGTCCTGATGAAGGGGCTCAGCTTGAAATTTTGACTGATTATTCCCTCCATAGACGCTGCCTGACCTGCTGAGTTTCTCTGGTAGTTTGTGCTTGTTAATTGGACTTCCAGCATCTCTTGTGTTTTTGTGATGGGTAATCCTGGCTCAGTGGGGCTATGAAGTTTTTTTGATCCGCTCTGATTGATCTAGGTGCCGATCCAAGGTCTGAAGGTCTTGCTGCTCTCCTGGGTGTTCTCGCTGGAAAAAGAAAACCTGCCTGTGTGCTTAGATTACAGCTAAACCCCAGAGACAACCTCCGGCATTTCTCAGCTAGAGTGACTTTGTAGATACTCAGAAAGTGACAATCTGGAGTAGAGTTTTTGTTGTGTTTGTGAAGCCAGAATAATCTGTAAGTGTGCTGAAAGTGAGTCATCTCTCCCCTGAAAATAGGTGCACAGTCTATTTTGGTTCTTGGTTTATTGTTGTCACATGTACCAAGATACAATGAAAAACTTCCCTTGCATACCGTTTATACAGATCAAATCGTTGCACAGTGCTTTGAGCTAGAATAAGGTAAAACAAGAACAGAATGCAGAATAAAGCATAAAAGCTACAGAGGAAGTGCCGTGCGGGTAAACTATAAAGTGCAGATCATGATGAGGTAAGTTGTGAGGCAAAGATTCCTTCCTATTATACAAGAGGTCTGCTCAAAAGTCTGATCAGAGCGGAGTAGAAGCTCTCCTTCATCCTGGTGGGACATGCTTTCAGGCTTTTGCAGATGGAGCTCGATGACCTTCGTCTGGTCAGGGAGAGTGAGGAGGTGATAGGGAGGAGTTATAGGCAAATAGTCACACCGGGGCCTCGGGAGACAGATAAGTGGGTGACAGTCAGGAAAGGGAAGGGCAAGAGTCGGATACCAGAGAGTACCCCAGTGGCTGTCCCCCTTAACAATAAGTACTCCTGTTTGAGTACTGTTGGAGGGGATGACCTACCTGGGGAAAGACACAGAGTCCGGCCCTGTGGCTCAGAAGGGTAGGGAAAGGAAGAGAAAGGCAGTACTGATAGGGGACTCTATAGTTAGGGGGTCAGACAGGCGATTCTGTGGATGCAGGAAAGAAACTCGGATGGTAGTTTGCCTCCCAGGTGCCAAGGTCCGGGATGTTTCAGATTGTGTCCATGATATCCTGAAGTGGGAAGGAGAACAGCCAGAGGTCGTGGTATATTGGTACCAACGACATAGGTAGGAAAAGGAAGGAGGTCCTGAAAACAGACTACAGGGAGTTAGGAAAGAAGCTGAGAAGCAGGACCTCAAAGGTAGTAATCTCGGGATTACTGCCTGTGCCACATAACAGTGAGTATAGGAATAGAGTGAGGTGGAGGATAAATGCGTGGCTGAGGGATTGGAGCAGGGGGGCAGGGATTCAGATTTCTGGATCATTGGGACCTCTTTTGGGACAGGTGTGACCTGTACAAAAAGGAGGGGTTGCACTTGAATCCCAGGGGAACCAGGTTTACTAAGGCTATGGGGAGAATTTAAAATAGAATTGCCGGGGGGGGGGGCAATGGGAACCAAACTGAAGACACGGAGGAAGAGGCGGTTGGCTCACCATAGAGGAAGCTTGTAGACAGTGTGAAAGGAAAGATAGGCAGGTGATAGAGAAGGGATGCGCTCAGATTGATGGTTCAAGATGTGTCTATTTTAATGCAAGAAGCATCATGAACGAAGCAGTTGAGCTTAGAGTGTGGACCAGTACTTGGAGCTATGATGGTGTGGCCATTACAGAGACTTGGATGGCTCAGGGGTAGGAATGCCTACTGAGAGTGCCAGGCTTTAGATGTTTCAGAAAGGACAGGGAGGGAGGTAAAAGAGGTGGGGGTGTGGCACTGTTGATCAGGGATAGTGTCATGGCTGCAGAAAAGGAGGAAGTCATGGAGGGATTGTCTACTGAGTCTCTGTGGGTGGAAGTTAGAAACAGGAAGGGGTCAATAACTCCACTGGGTGTTTTTCATAGACCACCCAATAGTAACAGGGACATCGAGGAGCAGATAGGGAGACAGTAATAACAGTGTTGTCGTGATGGAGGATTTTAATTTCCCCAATATTGATTAGCATCTCCCAAGAGCAAGGGGTTTAGGTGGGGTGGAGTTTGTTAGGTGTGTTCAGGAAGGTTTCTTGACACAATATGTAGATAAGCCTACAAGAGGAGAGGCTGTACTTGATCTGGTATCGGGAAATGAACCTGGTCAGGTGTCAGGTCTCCCAGTGGGAGAGCATTTTGGAGATAGTGATCACAATTCTATCTCCGTTACCATAGCATTGGAGAGGGATAGGAACAGACAAGTTAGGAAAGCGTTTAATCGGAGGAAGGGGAAATATGAGGCTATCAGGCAGGAATGTGGAAGCATAAATTGGGAACAGATGTTCTCAGGGAAACGTACAGCAGAAATGTGGCAAATGTTCAGGGGATATTTGCGCGGGGTTCTGCATAAGTACGTTCCAATGAGACAGGGAAAGGATGGTAGGGTACAGGACCCGTGGTGTACAAACGCTGTTGTAAATCAAGTCAAGAAGGAAAGAAAGGCTTATGAAAGGTTCAAAAAACTAGGTAATGATACAGATCTAGAAAATTATATGGCTAGCAGGAAGGAGCTTAAGAATGAAATTAGGAGAGCCAGAAGGGGCCATGATGAGCAGGATTAATGAAAACCCCAAGGCATTCTACAAGTATGTGAAGAGCAAGAGGATAAGACATGAGAGAATAGGACCAATCAAGTGTAACAGTGGAAAAGTGTGTATGGAACTGGAGGAGGTAGCGGAGGTACTTAATGAGTACTTTGCTTCAGTATTCACCACGGAAAAGGATCTTGGCGATTGTAGGGATGACTGTGGACTGAAAAGTTTGAGCATGTAGATATTAAGGAAGAGGATGTGCTGGAGCTTTTGGAAAGCATCAAGTTGGATAAGTCACCAGGACTGGACGAGATGTACCCCAATCTACTGTGGGAGGCGAGGGAGGAGATTGCTGAGCCTCTGGCAATGATCTTTGCAACATCAATGGGGACAGGAGAGGTTCCGGAGGATTGGAGGGTTGCGGATGTTGTTCCCTTATTCAAGAAAGGGAGTAGAGATAGCCCAGGAAATTACAGACCAGTGAGCCTTACTACAATGGTTGGTAAGTTGATGGAAAAGATCCTGAGAGGCAAGATTTATAACATTTGCAGAGGCATAATATGATTAGGAATAGTCAGCATGGTTTTCTCAAATGCAAGTCATGCCTTACAAGCCCGATTGAATTTTTTGAGGATGTGACTAAACACATTGATGAAGGTAGAGCAGTAGATGTAGTGTATATGGATTTCAGCAAAGCATTTGACAAGGTACTCCATGCCAGGCTTATTGAGAAAGTAAGGAGCCATGGGATCCAAGGGGACATTGCTTTGTGGATCCAGAACTGGCTTGCCCACAGAAGGCAAAGAGTGGTTGTAGATGGTTCATATTCTGCATGGAGGTTGGTGACCGGTGGTGTGCCTCAGGGATCTGTTCTGGGACCCCTAATCTTCGTGACTTTTATAAATGACCTGGATGAGGAAGTGGTGGGATGGGTTAGTAAATTTGCTGATAACACAAAGGTTGGGGGTGTAGTGGATAGTGTGGAGGGCTGTCAGAGGTTACAGTAGGATATCAATAGGATGCAAAACTGGGCTGAGAAGTGGCAGATGGAGTTCAACCCAGATAAGTGTGAGGTGGTTCGTTTTGGTAGGTCAAATATGATGGCAGAATGTAGTATTAATGGTAAGACTCTTGGCAGTGTGGAGGATCAGAGGGATCTTGGGGTCAGAGTCCACAGGACACTCAAAGCTGCTGCGCAGGTTGACTGTGTGGTTAAGAAGGCATACGGTGCATTGGTCTTCATCAATCGTGGGATTGAGTTTAGGAGCCGAAAGGTAATGTTGCAGCTATATAGGACCCTGGTCAGATCCCACTTGAGTACTGTGCTCAGTTCTGGTCACCACACTACAGGAAGGATGTGGAAACCATAGAAAGGGTGCAGAGGAGATTTACAAGGATGTTGCCTGGATTGGGGAGCATGCCTTATGAGAATAGGTTGAGTGAACTCGGCTTTTTCTCCTTGGAGCGATGTAGGATGAGAGGTGACCTGATAGAGGTGTATAAGATAATGAGAGACATTGATCATGTGGATAGTCAGAGGCTTTTTCCCAGGGCTGAAATGGCTGTCACAAGAGGGCACAGGTTTAAGGTGTTTGGAAGTAGGTACAGAGGAGATGTCGGGTAAGTTTTTTACGCAAAGAGTAGTGAGTGCATGGAATGGGCTGGCGAAGACAGCGGTGGAGGCGGATACAATGGGGTCTTTTCAGAGACTCCTGGATAGGTACATGGAGCTCAGAAAAATAGAAGGCTATCAGTAACCCAAGGTAATTTCTAAAGTAAGTACATGTTCAGCACAGCATTGTGGGCGGACGGGTCTGTATTGTGCTGTAGGTTTTCTATGTTTCTATATTTTGTACTTTCTGTCCGAAGAGAGAACTCTATGTACTATACTGTAAGTGGTGTGTGCAGTGTGCTCTTGGTGGTGTGTTTTGCACCTTGGAGGAACGCTGTTTCGTTTGCATTCATCTCTGGTTGTGTGACAATGAACCTGGAACTTGAATGTCCGGGGTGAGTGGGGGCTTTGAACTTGAATGTCTGGGATGAGTGGGGGCTTTGAACTTGAATGTCCGGGGTGAGTGGGGGCTTTGAACTTGAATGTCCGGGGTGAGTGGGGGCTTTGAACTTGAATGTCCGGGGCGAGTGGGGGCTTTGAACTTGAATGTCCAGGGCGAGGGGGGCTTTGATTATGCTGGCTGCTCTTCTGAGGCCACAAGAGTCCAGAGAGAGGCGGCTGCTTTCTGTGATGTCCTGAGCCGTGTCCACATCATTCTGCAATTTCCTGTTGCCGCTGGCAGAACAGTTGCCATTCCAAGCCACTGTGCATCCAGGTAGGAAGCTTTATATCATGCATTGATAAGAAATGGTAGAAGCCACGCTGAATTTCTTTAGCCTTCTGAAGAAGTAGAGGCATTCGTGAGCTTTCTTGGCCTTGATATCAATGTGCTCAGACCAGGACAGGACACCTCAGAACTTGACACTCCCAACCCTCTTAACCTCCACATGGTTGACATAGACAGGAGTGTGTGCATCGCCTCCATTTCTGAAGTCAGTGACCAGCTCCTTTGTTTTATCAACACTGAGGGAAAAGATGCCATGACACCATTACTAAGCTCTTTATCTCCTTCCTGTACTCAGGCCATCATTATTTGAGATACAGCGGTGTCACCTTCAAACTTGTAGATGGAGTTAGGGTGGAGACTGGCTACAACCAGGGAGTAGAGTAGAGGGCTGAGGACACAACCTTGTGGAGCACCAGTGTTTAGAATAATCATGGCGGAGGATGTATTGGAGACAGATTATAAAGAGAGTTGGATAAGGCCTTGAAAGCAAACCATGGGGTGAGAGTGTTGTATTGGGACCAGGTGGATTTTTCTTACATAGACCATAAAGCAAAATGCTCCAGATAGGAGATGCCCCGATGGTGAGGGTCATCAGATGGATGCTGTTTTACTGATGGTACAAATCCTGTGCTCTGCCCTCTGCTCTTTGAGACACACAGAGCACTGTAGAAATGCGCAACTTTGCAGAGTCTTGGAATCCCAACGTCTAATTGGCTGCCTGTCCTGTGATTGACAAGAGGGTGGGGCCTTTCATTGTCCTCGCCCACCAGCAGCTCTGCAGAGGCACAAGAGAGCGTTCTGAGTGATGGTACTTTCCCACACAACGCACAATGTGCTGGGGCTCGCAGAGTGTCCTAATGGGCAGAACAGTTTGATAACTAATTTTCAAAACAAAATAATTTCACTGCAATGCGGGAGAGAGAAAATAATGAGCTTTAAGTGTGGCTTTGGATCCACAAGATGCCTTTGAAGGAGACACAAACATTGCTTTCAGCTTTTGTGTCAGGGCATTTGAATTGTAAATTTAAAACAATGTTTCAAATTGAAATGAAATTAAAGCTGGATTTAATAAGTCTACCCTTTCAAAAGAGGCATCACATAACCAATTACCAACCCATCAAGGCTCAATTAATATGCGAAGATTAATAAATTACAGGAATTATGCAAGTGTTCTGGAAATATAATTATAAGCAACACCAGCTTGCTTGTTTTCTTAAGGAAGGGAGACAGATGATGGAGAGAGGGTTGGAGAGGTGAGGACAGAAGATCACAGCACCAAGTCTCCTTGATGAATATAGAACATAGAACATTACAGCACAGTACAGTCCCTTCAGTCCACAATGTTGTCCTAACTTTTAACCTACTCTAATATTAATTTACCCCTCCCCTCCAACATAGCCTTCTATTTTCCTATCATTCCTATGGTCTCAGAGTTCCTTGGATGTCCCTGATATATCTGCCCCTATCACCACCCCGGCAGCATTTTCCATGGACCCACAACTCTTTGTCTATAAAAAACTTAACTTTAGGCAACCCCCTATACTTTCCTCCAATTTCCTCGAAGTTTTCAGACGGACTCAGGGTCGGCTGTGGTTGGGTGCTTCCAATGCATCGACAGTTGTCGGTGCCTGGAGGTTTATGGCAGAGAGAGTTTCTCCTTTCTGCCGCCTGTTATTGGGGACTCTCGGGAGTCAATTGTAACTTTGAGACTTTTTTTACCGTACCCATGGTCTGCTCCTTATCAAATTATGGTATTGCTTTGCACTGCTGTAACTATATGTTATAATTATGTGGTCTTGTCAGTGTTAGTTTTTGGTTTGTCTTGTTTTTTGTCTGATATCACTCTGAAGGAACATTGTATCTTTTCTTAATGCATGCATGTATTTCTAAATGACAATAAATGAGGACTGAGTGTCCTCATAATCTAATCTAATCTAAAAATTATTTTAAAATTATGCCCTCTTGTATTAGGCATTTCCAGTCTGGGAAAAAGTTTCTGACTGTCCACTCTATCTATGCCTCTTATCATCTTGTCACCTCTCATCCTCCTTCACTCCAAAAAGAACAGCCCTAGCTCACTCATCCTATCCTTATAAGACATATTCTCTAATCCAGGCAGTGTCTGGTAAATCTCCTCTGCACCCTCTCTAAATTTCTTCGTCTTTCCTACAATGAGGCGACCAGAAATGAAACACAATTTGCTTCTGGAGGTCTGGTCAGAGCTTGTTCCTGGCAGACAAACTCACAGCCACATTCCAAGTGGAGTCATATAGCACAGAAACAGGCCCTTCAGCCCAATTCCTCCATGCTGACCAAGATTCCCATGTAAGCTAGTCTCATTTGCCCATACATGACCCATATCCCTCTAAACATCTCCTACCCATGCACCTGTCTAAGTACCTTTTAAACGTAGTTTAAGTAATTGCTTCAATCTCTGGCAGCTCATTCCATATACTGACCACCCTTTGGGTGAAAAAGTTGCCCTTAACCCTAAATCTACGTCCTCTAGTTCTTGCTGCCCCAGTGCTTTTGAAAGAGACTGTGCAATCACCCAATCAATGCCATTCCTGATTTTATAGACCTTCATAAGATCACTCCTCATTCTGCAGCTCATCATTAAACAAGTCACAACCTCAATCTCTCTCCATAACTTAGTCACTCAAATCCTCATAAATTCTCTCTACACTCTTTCCAGCTTAATGGCATCTTTCCAAAACTGAAAACAATACTTCTTAGAACATAGAAGATTGAGAGGAGATTTCATCAGAGGTATCGAAAATTATGAAGGGTATAGATAAAACACAAGCAGGCTTTTATTTGGGTGGGACGACAACTAGAGGTCATGGGTTAAGGGTGAAAGGTTAAAAGCTTAAGGGGAATCTGAGCTCAGAGGATGGTAAGAGTGTAGAACGAGCTGCCAGTGCAAGTGGTGCATGCAAGCTTGATTTCAACATTTAAGAGAAGTTTGGAGAGGTACATGGATGGGAGGGATATGGTTCCATGGCAGGTCACTAGGAGTAGGCAGATTAAGTGGTTCAGCACAGGCTAGATGGGCCGAAGGACCTGTTTCTGTGCTGTACTCTTTTATGACTCTACGTGCTATCTAACCAACACCTTGTACAGTTGCTGCATAAAGTTCCAGCATCTATACTCAGTCCTGGCTGATGAAGACCAGCGCATCAAAAGCCTTCACCACCACCCTGTCTATCTGCGACAGTGTCACGGTCAACGTCTCTGGCTCAGCCACAGGGAGAAGGAAGGGCTGAGTCAGAGCATTTACCCAGGAGTCAGCCCTGTGAACCTTCACTGTACAGCTACCATGAATCAGAATCAGAATCAGGTTTATTATCACCGACGTCTGTCGAGAAATTTGTTGTTTGGCGGCAGCAGTGTACTGAAAAGACATAAAAATTACTGTAGGTAGGGCCGGCTGGTGGCACAATGACATCGGTGCCGGATCCGGGAGCGGAGGTTCCCGGGTTCGAAACCAGTCGGGTCCGCTCCCGAGTACGCTTTCCATCCGTGCCGGGTTGAGTGTCGAGATCGCAACTCGACCTTGTAAAATAAAGGGAGAAATACTGCGAAAATATCTGTGTGAGGAGTGGCGTGCTGCAAAGTTTCTCTCTCTCGCTCCGTGCCTTGTAAAAGCCATGAAAAAGACATCATCACGGACGTACGCAGACACACACACACACACACACACACACACATACACACACACACACACACACACATACACACACACACACACACACACGCACATACACACACACATACACACACACACACACATACACACACACACACACACACACACACACACACACACACACACACACACACACACATACACACACACATACACACACACACACATACACACACACACACACACACACACACATACACACACACACACACACACACACACACACACATACACACATACACACACACACATACACACACACACACATACACACACACACACACACACACACACACACACACACTTGCACGCATGCAGGCACACGCCAAAAAAAATCACTATAAGTTAAAACAAAAATACATGCAGTATATAAAAAAAAGTGCAAAAAAAGATCAAAACAGTGAGGTAGTGTGTATGAGTTTATGGACCGTTCAGAGATCTGATGGTGGAGGGGAAGAAGCTGTTCCTAAAACATTGAGTGAGTGTCTTCAGCTTCCTGTACCTCCTCATTGATGATAGATGATAGTAATGAGAAGAGAGCATGTTCTGGATGGTGAGAGGCCTTACTGCTGAATGCCACCTTCATGATACATCAGCGTTTGAAGGTGGGGAGGCTCGTGCCCAGGATGGAGCTGGGTGAGCTTACAACTCTCCGCAGCTTTTTCCGATCCTGTGAATTGGCACCTCCATTCCAGATAGTAATGCAAGCAGTTAGAATGCTGTCCACGGCACATCTGTAGGAATTTGTTAGTATCTTACAAACTAAATCACCTTATGGTCCATCTATTCCCCACTTCAGCAGAGAGGAGTGATGTCGCACAATAGGTTTGCTAACTAACAAAAAAATAAGGCATACTGATGAACTATACAGAGAGTCAATGTGGCCTTTTCAACTCCCTGAAGATTTATAGTAAAATCTCCCTATATTTATCTCTATTTGATCTCAATAATGGCAAACTTTCAGTTTCAAGAAACAAACACACATGTTAACTGTACTCTTTTCCACTGATGCTGCCTGGCCTGCTGAGTTCCTCCAGCATTTTATGTGTGTTGCTCAGATTTCCAGCATCTGCAGATTTTCTTTTGCTTGAAACACACAAAGGTGTTTCTTTGGAGGGCGGAAGAACAGCCAGATACTACCCAGAGGATAAAGCTGGGACTGAAAGCTGACTGCACTCTTCCCATTATGAAAACTATGACAGTGGGCATTCCTTTGAGTGAATTGAATGTGCCCCAGAATTTGGCACTGGGTTACGATTAGCTTTTTGCAAATCATTCACTGCTCAGAAGGTAAAGCATACGTTTCTTAAATTAATTTATGGGTGTGAGCTTCATTGGAAAAGTCAATATTTAATCTCCTTGAGAGAGATAGTGATGAGCTGCCTTCCTGGACTTCTGGAGTTTAGCAGTAACTAAATTTTGGGTCTATAGTCACATAGTGACCAGATCAAGTAAGGATAGAAGATAAAAATTAGGACTTATGTAGAATTAGCAAGGTTTATGGTAGGCATGGACTCGGTGGGCCAAAGGACCTGTTTGATGTGTTGGTTGCTGTTTATCAATGTGGAGTGAGGGAGTTAGTTTTTCTGAGTGAGGGAGAAGGCTGGGCTTTGGGGTTTGACGCTCTAGCTGGCATTTCTTGTGTGGAGCAACCTGTTAATTTTTTGTGTGAGGGAGGGGGTTGGGGGTTTGGGGTTTGCGAGCTTCTGTTTTTTTTTGTGTAGGAGGTGGGTGCTGATATTTTTCTGTGAATGACTCCATGGTTTTCTTTGCTTCGTGGCTATCTGGAGAAGACGAACCTCAGAGTTGTATACTGCATGCAAACTTTGATAATAAATGAACCTTTGACCTTTTGAACCTTAGTTTCCATGCTGTGTATCTCTACGCAATGTGGAATTGTATTCTTGGTAAACAGTCTGTATTGCAATTTTCTATAATGCGAAGCCCCATGATTTGCACATGCATCAAGAAATGCAATTTTTAAAAAAATAATAGGTGTTGCTTTTTTTTTACATAAATTCCATAAGAGAAAATTTTTGTTCTGGTAGCCCAGATTTTTGGTGTTGACTTGTGAATTCTGTGAGGACGAATTTCCATTATCTGGATGGCCATAAAGTAGGGAGTCCCCTGCATTAATTTACAATTCTGGCTTTCCCCAAAGAACATTAATGAATTGGTTCAGTTTACAACAATCCAGTAACACACATGGAGTTATTTTATTTATTAAAGGATTATTCAGTGATATTCAGTAGCACCTGTGGGATGTGGGATTTGGATTGTTAGTTGACCCTCTCCCTGTTTATCCTCCCAGTAGCTCCATTCCTCCTTCTCCGACATCTCCAAGAACATTTCTTCCTGTGTTGTCTCTTGCCAGCTCAGGAGCCTTTTATACTTCCAACAACTTGACACGGTTCTAACTTAGTTAAAGCAGTCAGTGGGCACTGTGTACACGACAAGATCCTGCAAGTAGTCGTTCGATAATATTTCAGCGTGGGACTAAGACTGGGTGGATAGTTCAACATTCAAAGTAAATTTGTTATCAGAGTACATATATGTCACCATATGCCACCCTGAGGTTCATTTTCATGCAGGCCTCGGCAGTGAATACAAAGAAACAGCATAGAACCAGTGAAAAACTGCGCACAAAGAGACGGACAGCCAGTGAGAAAAAGACAACAAACTACGAATACGAAAAGAAACAAAACCCAAAATAATAGTATATAAATAAGCAATAAAATGAGCACAAATACCAGCAGGTAATTACAATGTAAACAGCATCAGAAAAAGTGGCTTAAAGTGTTTACAGTGCAGTGACAGGGGTAATAGATAGAGGGGGTGGGGTGGTAAACTAGGATGGGTGTTTTAATAGCCCTAGAGCACTTTACAGATGGGAGCTTATGGAAAAGGAAGTTTGCAGGGTTCGTAGTGTCCATAGTAATTCTTCCCACCAGATTCTTTGTCCTGTGCACCTACAAGTCCTAAATACAAGATTTCCCACAGATGCTGGAAATCCAGAGCAACACACACACACACAGTGCTGGAGGAACTCAGCAGGCCAGGCAACATCTATGGAAACGAATAAACAGTCAATGTTTCAGGCTGGGACCCTTCTCAAAAACAGTTACTTTCCTCAAGCAGTAACACCGATCAACACCTCCACCCACTAACCCATCAATTAACACTCTCCTTCAGCCACTACTTTATCACTTACAGACATTCCTGTGTGTAATGTCACTTTATGGACATATAATAAATCTGTGTATATAAGCTACCTTATAAATTTATATCTATTGTGTTTTTATTATTGTGTTTCTTTATCTTGTGTTTTTGTGCTTTATTGGATCCAAGTAACAATTATTTCATTCTCCTTTACACTTGTTTACTCGAAATGACATTAAGCAATCTTGAATCCTGAATCTTGCATTTTATGACAGCAAGTGAAATTGATTCTTGATATTTACTCCTAACAGGAGAGGAGGTTTAACCTGAGAGAAGCCCGGAGGCAAGGACTGGGGGAGGAAGGTTTGCAATATATGGTTTAATGGATGTTCACTTCAGGCTGGAGCTTAGTGGCAGCAGCCGGACGAACTCAGCGAATGAGCAGTACGGTATCTGTGGGGGAGGAGAGAATTGTCCATACTTGAGTTGAAGCTCTGCGAGAAACCCTGATGTAGGATTTCAATTCAAAGTGTCAACATTCCTCCCCTCCCATGCAGGTACTGCTCGACCTGCTGATTGACTGTTGCTCCAGATTTGAGCATCTGAAGTCTGCTGTGTCTCCAGTTTTTAACTGATGTTTGATCATTGTTAATATGTTGCTTCTTGAGATGCAGCCAAGCGTCCTGCGTTAAAATTTAGCTTTATTTGTCACACGTATATCGAAACATACAGTGAAATGTGGTAGTTGTGTCACTGACCAACACGGTCCGAGGATGTCCTGGGAACAGCCTGCATGTGTCGCCATGCTTCCGGTCCCAACATAGTGTGCCCTCAACTCACTGACCCTAACCCGTACATCTCTGGGATGTGGGACGGAACCGAGCAGTAGGAGGAATCCCACGCCGTCATGGGGAGAACGTACAAACACGTTACGGTGGAATTTGAACCCCGATCGCAAGGTAAAGCATTACACTAACCACTGTGCTAACGTGCTGTGACAGGGAGGGAATGAGACTGTTGAGCTAACCGTTCAATATAGGGTCATAGAACACTACAGCACTGAAACAGTTCTTCAGGCCATCTAGTCTATGCCAAACTATTACTCTGCCTTGTCCCATCCATGTACCTATCCAAATTTCTCTTAAGTGCTGCAATCAAACCTCAGCCCACACTCTCACCACTCTCTGAGTGAAGAGGTTCCCCTTAGATATTTCACCTTTCACTCTTAACCTATGAACTCTAGTTATAGTCTCACCCAGCCTCATTGGAAAAAGCCTGCTTGCATTTACCCTATGTAGACCCCTCAGCATTTTGTGTACCTATCTCTATCAAATCTCCCCTCATTCTCCTACCTACACTCCACAGAATAAAGTCCTCACTGATTTAACCTTTCCTTATAACTCAGGCCCTTAAGTCTGAGCAACATCCTTGTAAGTTTTCTCTACACTCTGTCAATCTTATCGATAAGTTCAAAGGTTCAATTTAATGTCAGAGAAATGTATACAATATACATCCTGAAATGCTTTTTCTTCACAAACATCCACAATAACAGAGAAGTGCCCCAAAGAATGAACGACAGTTAAACATGAGAACCCCAAAATCCCCTCCCAGCTCCCCCCTCCCGCACGTAAGCGGCAGGAAGCAACGATCCCCCCCAGCAAATAAAACAGCACCCGTTACTGAGCACAAGCGTGAACTAGGCGATGGCAAAGACACAGACTTGCAGTTACCCCAATGACTATCACATTTCATCTGGCATTTGACAAACTACAGGCTCTCTCTGTCTCTAATAAAGGAGAGGGTGGTGTCCCCCATTTTCACAGCGAGCGGGAGACATAACAACAACACGCTGGCTTACGATGTTAAAAAGTCCGTTTCGTCACCTTTTACGAGTTCTGTGCCTGGATCGCAAAGATCTCTGGCCTTTGGGGACATATTGAAAGATTTTCTGGCCTCCCTGATGACACACGAGTCTCCTGCCATGACACCGACCCTCGATTTGCCCATCTCCAGAGCTCAGAGATCCTAGGCTTCCAAGTACGAGCTGGACTCTCAGGCCAAACCCTTGACATGCCGAACAACAATGGCCAGTCCTGAATCCCCGAAAGTGAGTCCTATTCCCGAAAAGAACCAAAGTCTGCGTGTAACTCCAGGTCAGGGTCTTCAAAAGAACCTCGAAAGGGAAAAAAGAGATATCAAAGATAGAAATAGAGCTGTTTCTGAAGATGCAAACGAAGGAGTTGCCGTTTAGCGCCATCTTAACTGTTGGGTGGAGAATCCCATTGTATTGATTCAATTCAGTTAATAAGCTTTCAGTTTATCAGTATTGTCCATATTGATTTTATCAACTTACATTTTCCTGGCTGCAATTCGTTAGGACTTAATTATTCTGAAAGTCTGCTTCCAGAGCAGTAGTGTCACATTCACGGTGCTGAGTGTTGGAATGAAGTTCTGACGTAAGATGTCAACCATGACTCAGAGGATTACTGCAGTGAAACAACAAATCAGGCCCGGCCTGATGAGAGTGCAGGCGGGCCCCTCAGAACCTACCGTGTCAGCCAAAGTCAGGTGTAGGGTTGCAGATGAAGTCACTGTCTCACAGGCGCAGTAAATCTCAAAGAGCATCTTTCTTTCTTTCTTCAGCGCAGTAACAGGCCCTATTGGCCCAACGAGCCCACGCCACCCAAGTGACCAATCAACCTACTAATCCGTATGTCTCTGGAATGTGGGAGGGAACTGGAGCACCCGGAGGAAACCCACATCCACACCTAGAGAGAAAGGAAAGCAAAAAATAAACACAAGCTAGAATCACAGATGGGTAGTGATACAGAGCAAGAAATTAAGTTACCCAAAGTCAATGTTCAGTCCTGAAGACTGTGATGTGTCCAGAAAGCACTCTAACTTCCAGTAATTTCTCCCCTCCCTCCTCTATTTTTCCATTCACATTCTAGTTATCCTCTCTCTCTTTCTCTTCTCCTCGCCTGTCCATCACCTCCTTCTGCTTCTCCTCCCCTTTTTCTTTCTCCCATGGCCCATTCTCGTCTCCTATCAGATTCCTTCTTCTTCAGCCCTTTACCTCTTTCACCTATCCCCACCCAGCTGCTTACCTCACGCTCCGCCTCTTCCCCACCCATCCACCTTCCCCCTTAGAAGGTTTGGCTTATCTCTGGCCAGCTCGTACTGCTTCTGTGCGCCCCCTCCTTTCGGGTTAACGTACCGCCTCACAGCACCTAGAGATCAGAGTTTGGGCTGCAGTCCTCACTGCTGTCCGTAAGGAGTCTGAACATTCTCCACACGACTGTGTGAATTTCCTCCCAGTACTCCGGTTTCCTACCACAGTCCAAAGACGTACATGTTAGGGTTAGTAAGTTGTGTCCATGCCACGTTGGTGCCAAAAGTGTGGTGACACTTGTCTTCTGTCCCCAGCACGTCCTTGGACTATGCTAGTCGTTGACATAAACGATGCACTTCACTGTATGTTTCCATGTACAGGTGACAACTAAAGCTAATCTCTGATATTTGATCATCTCTCTTTCTCTTGCTCTGTGTCTGCCTCCCTCTCTCTACACCTCCTTGTCTCTCTACGTCTTCTCTCTCTCTCCCCCCTCCCCCTCCCCTCTCTCTCCCTCTCTTTCTCTCCCTCCCCTCCCTCCCTCCCTCTCTCCCCCTCCCCCTCACTCCCTCCCCTCTCTTTCTCCCTCTCTCTCCCTCTCTCTCTCTCCTCTCCCTCCCTCCCCTCTCCCCTATCCCCTCTCCCCTCTCCCCCTCTCCCTCTTTCTCTCTCTCTCTCTCTCAGTCTCTCTCCCTCTCCCTCTCTTTCTCTCCCTCCCTCCCTCTCCCTCTCACTCTCTCTCTCACTCTCTCTCATTCTGTTCCTATGAGCCATGTGCTTACCTAAGCATTACTCCCTGTTACTCGGGAATTCGGGAATGGGTCTTCCAAGGCTCTCTGTTGTTTGGGCTTATTGCGAGGAAAGGCGACACTCTCTGGTTTGCTGGGCTGGGGCTAGGATCGAGCCAGACTCTTACAGTCCTCGCTGGGTGATAGCACTGACCCACACAATCTTTCCTTCCAATTTGAGAAGAAAATTATTGATAGTTGTTAAATAATGTATGAATTCTGAAATGCAGTGGATTTGTTTGTCAAAAGAACAGTTTCGCTAAGATGTTCATTCCACGACTGATCACCTGCTGAACAAATTGCATCTTTTGTACAGAATTCATTAATGCTCTGTTGGTGTTCCTGCTGTGTGTTTGCACATTTGAACTTGGTAGATTGACAATATTTAATATTGATGATTATTAAAGACTGATTCACTGGGAAACATTGCAGTCCCTTGTCATAGGATCTTGGTGACAGACAAGACTGCAGGTGCTGGAATTTGGAACGATACACAAACTACTGGAGGAGCTCAGCGGATTCAAGCAGCATCTGTGGGGTGGGTGGTGTGGGGAGGATTTGTTAACATTTCAGGTTGAGATCCAGATCAGATCTCTGGCAGCTATCTCATTCTTATAGCATGTTGTGTAGGCTGCTCTGGATTTCCAGCATGTGCACCATCTCTTGTATTTATAATCAATCTTACTTCCCTGTCCCTTCACTAAGGGTCTGTAAACATCTTTCTTTCATATATTTAGATTCCAAGGCAATTCAAGTAGAATAGTACTGCACAGTACTGGCCCTTTGACACATGATTTTGTGCCATTCTTTTAACGTACTCTAAATAAATATTTGAAGGGAGAACGTTTACCATCTTTCAGTTAAGATGGTGCTTCCGAACGTGTGTGATAGCTCACTGCTAGTTCAAAGGGCAAGAAATGTGACTAAAACATCACTAAAAACACCTTTTCTGAGGTAAGTTGTGTTACATTATCCCCGCAAACAGTGAGGGGGTGAGCGATGGTGAGATGAGTTCGGGTGATGAGCCAGGATGGTGTGGCAGAATTGATGCAAGTGGAGTGAGCCATTCAGAGAGGAAAAGCCAGGGCCGGGGCAGAGGAGTTCCAATGCACGTACAACTGGCCCGAATGCAAGGTTGGATCGCACTGGGTGCCAAGCTGATTCACAGAGCTTGAAAGTAGCTTTGGGCTGGGCAGCAAAATCTGGGCCCGGAGCAAGTCACTGGGCAGCGTGATCTAGGCCCCATGCCCTCTGCAGTAGCCGAGTCCAAGCGCAAGGCATGACCTGCTGTTTAGACAATTTAAAAGCCAGCCCAGATCTGAGGCAAGAGCCAATTTTGTTCGCTCGCTGCGATATTTACTCCTCTCTCCAGGCCACTGGAGCCTTTCGCTGACGGTGGTTCCCGGGTGCAATACGAGGTATGGCCCAGATAGACTGAAAAGACAGGGTGTCAGGATCTAAGTCGAGAGCCGATTTTGCTCACGATGGTCACTCCTCTCCCCATGGCGTTGAGGCTATGAAGACCTCCCTGGCTGCTGTGCTTCGTGCTCGCTAATATGATATACTGATAAGCGAGGCTTTGGGCCTACTCTGGGCTGCTCCAGGGTTCAGATCTGAGGCATCGTCAGTTTAGTTCAGAATGTTGTTCTCTTCAATTCTTTCCACAATTTGTGTTTTTTTTCTTTCTCTTGTGCATCGGGTGTTGGTCTTTTACTTTTCTTTCTATTCTTTTTTAATTGGGTTCTTTCGGGTTTCTTGCTTCGTGGCTACCTGTGAGTAAAGAAATCTCAAGTTTGTATGATTTATGCATTCTTTGAGAATAAATGTACTTGAGTCTTTGAATCAATGAATCAATCAGGGAATTAATGAGGTATTGTGCATATTTTTGTCTCTGTATTCAAGGCAAGATGTGCTTGCAGTGGGGACGATTCAGAGGAGGTTCACACATAAAGTGCTGGAGGAATTTAGCCGGTCAGGCAGCATCTGTGGAGAAGAGTAAGAAGCCAACGTCTTGGGCTGAGACCTTTCATCTGAGGAAGTTCACCTAGTTGATTCCTGATCTAAATGGGCAGTCATTAGGACAGGTTAAGCACATTAAGGTGATACCCATTAGAGTTTGGAAGAATGAGAGATGGTCTTATTGAATCATGAAATGCTGGGAATACTGGGAAGCTTATCTCCTCTTGCAATTGGATCCGACATGAGGGATCAACCATTTCAGTCAAAGATGACGAGTGACTTCTCCTTTCTTAGGATCTACCAGGAATAGCCAGCCACTCTCTACGCATGAGGGAGTACACTTATAGAGAAATGTCCACACGGCTTTGACTGGCACATTGTGGGCCGAATGGCCTGCCCTGTACTGTACTGTTCTGCGTTCAGAGTAACACACACAAGATGCTGGAGGAACTCAGCAGGTCAGTCAGCGTCTACAGAGAGGAATAAGCTGTCAATGTTTCAGGCCGCGATCAAGATCCTTCTTCAGGACTGGAAAGGAAGTGGGGTGGGGAGTGGGGGAAGCCAGTACAAGAAGGTGGGGGATGGGGGTAAGGAGTAAAAGCTGGCAGCTGATAGGTGAGACCAGGTGAGGGGAAAGGTGGATGGTTGGGGGAGGGAGGGTAAAGTAAGAAGTTGGAAGGCGATTGTTAGAAGACGTATATTGCTCTGGATTTCAAGCACCTTTCAACTTCTTGGACTTTCTGCTCTATGTTCTATGATTTTGCTCTGGACTTGTTGATTTGTTAATGCTTTCGGGGAATGTGCCCTCATATAAATAGCTGTAAAGCCAAATGTTTATCATGGAGAAACCCAGCCCCTTCTTTGCCCTCATATAAATCTCTCTCTCTCTCTCTCTCTCTCTGGCTATCCATCCCATAGGATGATGATGGTTCCTTTCAGTCAGTTAGTGGGGTGGTACCCCACTCCTCAGAAAGGAACAGCGTGTGCGTGAGTGGATTTTAGGTGAGTAGGGGGTTGCACAGGTCCAGACCCACCCTCTCGACATCCCCTCCCGGATCCAGCAGCATGGTGGGGTCCAAGACGGCTGGGGGGAGGTTCTGTTGCAATGAGTGGCCAGACCAAGCTTCGATGCGAGGGATGCCCTTTCCACGCTTCACGGCATGTGTTTGCTAGATGGCTATTGACCCTACGAGAGGGTTCATCCGCCCTTGACAGGTCTTGTTTTTCATCCTGCAGGGTGTCTAGCCACCCTCCTCAGCAGGCAAGCCTGGTGAGGGAGCCGGTTTAGTCGCCGACCACCTGACCGTGTGACAGGTAGTACTGGGTTACATGGTACCAGTAGCACTCAGACCAGTGATCTGACCAGATTATCTGGTCTGGTCATGTAAATAGCGGTAAAGACAAATGTTTATCATGGAGAAACTCATCCCTTTTCTTTGCCCCTGAAATCTACACTATGGGCCCACTAACATGGGCGAAGTCTGGGGTTCTGCGTGAGCTCCGGATTCAGGAGGGGGTTTGCGCAGTGTGATTGCAGGAGAGTCGCAGTAGATGTGACCCGCGGGGCCGAGCAGCACGCCGTGTGCCGTCGCAGTACGAGATGGCCGATCCACAGGTCCGGGAGCCTGGCACACACTGCAGTGAATACAGTTGAGTACTTTAACCCAGCGCTCCAGCTGCAATCTGGCCTTAGTACATAATATAACCCTGTTATAGAAATGACATCATTAAGCTTGAAAGATTACAAAGAATATTTATGAGAACGTTGCCAGGAATCAAGGACCTAAGTTATAGTGAGAGGTTGGGCAGGCTATGAATTTATTCCTCGGGACATTAGATATTGAGGGGTGACCTTATAGAGTAGGGGTTCCCAACCTTTTTTATGCCACAGACCCCAATCAGTAACTGAGGGGGTCTGTGTGGAGAACCCCCGTTATAGAGGTATATAATATCACTGAGCGGTGTAGATAAGGTGTATGCACATGGTCTTTTTCCCACAGAACTACAAACTAGAAGGGAAATGTATAAAATCAAGGTCATCCTCACTATGGTATGCACAATGTATGTATGCACAGGTGCAAGGGAAAACTTCCTTGCAGCATCAACGCTGCATAAGATCAGGTGCACAGCACTCATAAGAAAAACATAAACTAAATAGATTTTGCAATGTTTTTACGAAAAAAAAAGACCACCATGAGAAGCGAATATAGCAAAATCCATTTTAAGGCGAAGTGGTCATGGTGTTGCTAATTGCAGTGATAAGGGTTCTGACGGTCGGTTCAAGAACTGACTGGTTGAAGGGAAGAAGTAAGCTGTTCTTCAGCCTGGTTGTGTGGGACTTCAGGTTTCTGTGGTCGCAGCTGCGAGAAGCCGGCATGGCCCGAACAGTGGAGATCTTGCTTGATCGACGTTACGTTCTTTAGGCAGAGTCTCCTGTTGCTCCTACCACTGGTTGGAGGGATGTGCCCCTGACGTACTGGAGGGAGGGGAGTGGGAAGCATTGGGTGAGAGGGGAAAGATTTAAAAGGAACTTGAGGGACAACTTCATAGTGGTTCGTGCGTGTACGTTCAAAGTTGAAAGTAAACCTTGTTATCAGAGCACGTACATTGTATGTCACCACGTACAATCCCGAGATTCTTTTTTCCTGCGGGCATACTCTGCAAATCTATAGAATAGTATCTATAACAGGATCAATGAAAGATCAAGTAGGATGTAGAAGATAACAAGATACAGAGTCCTTAATGTGAGATAATTGACTGTAGGAACATCTCAGTAGATGAGTGTAGTTATCCCCTTTTGGTCAAAAGCCTGATGGTTGAAGGGCAGTAACTGTTCCTGAACCTGGTGGTGTGAGTCCTGAAGCTCTTGTACCTTCTACCTGATGGCAGGAGTGTGAAAAGTGTGTGTCCTGGGTGGTGAGGATCTCTGATGATGGATGCTGCTTTCCTACGACATGTCGATGTGGTCAATATGGTTGGGAGGTCATGTACTGGGCCGAATACACTACCTTTAGTAGGATTTTCAGTTCAAAGGCATTGGGTTTCCCATACCAGGCTGTGATGCAGCCAGTCAATACACTCTCCACTGCAGGTACATAGAAGTTTGTCAAGGTTGTTGGTATCGTGCCAAATCTCCACACACTCCTGAAGAAGTAGAGGCACTGTCGTGCTTTCTTTGCAATTACACTTATATGATGGGTTCAGGACATAATGTCATACTACAGGTAAGACAGGTTCAGCCCATGCCAGTAGGCAAGGCAGAACAGTAACAAGCTGTAAGTGGCTGTACCTGGCTGTAATTAACTGTGACCGGCTGTAACAAAGGAACGTGAGCACGTGGTTTCCTTTTATACTGCAGACCCATATGGTCTGGTTTTAATAAGAACCTGTTTAGCAGGTACTGAGTCACACTTCAACTCTACAGATAAAGAAACCACAGATATATATAGAAGCAAATAAACTTCAAGCTACTAAAAGTTGACGGACAATACACACATATAAGCAAGCCGAAAGAAGGCTAAAACTTCCAGGAAGAACTCAGTAAGGACAGCAGTTTGGACCCTAATCCAATACTGTGGACAGTAGAACAGGTCGTTCTGTTCTTTTGACATTGCTCATGTGGAACCCCCCCCCGCCCCCATCTCAGTGGGCAAGCAGGGAGGTTAATGTACCCTTCCACAATCTCTCCCCATCATTCTCATCCCCGTTCTAGCTGTGAGCCCAGCATCCTGCACAGAGACAGCTGGCAGAGAGCCGCATGCCTTTGAGTTTTGTTTCAGTCTATAACCCATCAGGCTGACTATAAGACCTTAAGACATAGGAGCAGAGTCAGGCCATTCAGCCCATCAGGTCTAACCCAGCATTCCAACATGACTGATCTATTATCCCATTCTCCTGCCTTCTCCCTGTAACATTTGATGCCCTGATTAATCAATAACCTATCAACCTCCACTGTAAATATATCAAATCACTTGGCCTCCACAGCCATCCGTGTCAACAAATTCCACCGGTTCACCACCCTCTGGCTAAAGGAATTCCTCCTCATCTTCAATGAATGTCCTTGTATCCTGAAGGACTTCTCTGGAGGAACAGGGTGCAAATTCAAATCACACTGCTGAGCCCTGACTATTTATATTTCTCCTCTTCACGTGGATGAAGCCCTTTGAAGGTCGCTAATGCCGCAAATTATCCTACAGTGAGCTCCCTCATAGATCTGCGTGATCTCTTGTTGAGATGTTGGGATTAATGGTATGTGCCCTGACATATGAGGGCAAATATGCCATATGCTTTCTTCAATACCTGATCCACCTGTGTTTTTACTTTCAGGGAGACATACACCTGCAAGGTTAGCTTTATTTATCACATGTACACCAAGACAAATGTGTCATTTGGGTCAATGATGAATACAGCATGAGGACGTGCTGGGGGCATCCCACAACTGTCAACTTGCTTCATAGCAACACGCACAACACGCTGGAGGAACTCAGCAGGTCGGGCAGCATCCGTTGGCTGTTCGTTTCCATGGGTGCTGCCCGACCTGCTGAGTTCCTCCAGCAGGTTGCGCATGTTGCTTTGACCCCAGCATCTGCAGAGTATTTTGTGTTTACCTTGCTTCATAGTACGCTCACAACTTACTAACCCTAACTGATCTGTCTTTGGAATGAGGGAGGAAACCCAGGCAATTGGAGGAAGCCCACGTGGTCACGGGGAGAACGTACAAACTCCTGCAGACAGCGGTGGGAAGTGGGAGTGGATTGCTGGTGCTGTAGTAGTGTCACGCTAACCACTATGCTACCATGCTGCTCTAGATCTCTTGTGTGCCAGGGCCAGGTGAGTTTCTGGTGAATGTGATCCTCAGAATGTTGGTGCTGAGGCTCTCAGCTTGGTCTGCCATTGAATACCAAGGATAAACAGCTAGTGGCCACTTTATTAAGTAGACATGTACATCTGCTTGTTAATGCAAATAGCTACTCAGTCAATCATGTGGCAGCAACTCAATGCATAAAAGTATGCAGACATGGTCAAGAGGTTCGATTGTCGTTCAGACCAAATGTCAGAATGGGGAATAAATCATATCTAAGTGACTTTGACTGTGGATTGTTGGTGCCAGATAGGGTGGCTTGAGTATCTCAGAAACTGCTGATCTCCTGGGATTTTCACACACAACAGTCTCTAGAGTTTGCAGAGAGTAGGGTGGAAAACAAAAAAAATCAAAAGCCAGTGAGCAGCAGTTCTTGGGCAAAAACACTTTGATAATGAGAGAGGTCGGAGGAGAACGGCCAGACTGGTTCAAGCTGACAGGAAGGCGACAGTAACTCAAGTAACACGTTACAACAATAATGTGTGGAAGAACATCTCTAAACGCAAACATGTCGAACCCTGAAGTGGATGGGCTACGGCGGGTTCCACTCTTGTACCTGATAGTGGCCACTGAGTGTGTGTTTATGCTCTCTCTGGTTGAGATGCTTATCAGCTTGGACAAGCAGTCCCCAGGTTATGTAAGAGTCCCAGTCCGGAGAACCCTCCATGAAATGATGCTTCCACAGGTCGGTGTCTGCCAGTAAGTGCAAAAGTGACTGGGTAAAGGGATATCAGTACGAGTTAGAATGTTCTTAGTAGGGTTTGAGTTTGCAATTATATATAAATATATATGTGTGTGTATGTGTATGTATATATAATTGTAAATCTGCTGCTACAAAGCAACATATTTCACAACATTTGCCAGTGATAACAAACCTGCTTCTGATTGAGGTAAATCCAAAATCTACTAAGAACATTCTAACGCACACCACACACACCAGACACCACACACACACACACACACACACACACACACAATACACGTTTTGGGGCTGAGACACTTCATGAGGACTGGAAGGGAGAGGGGAAGATGCCAGAAATAAATAAGTTAAATAAGCAGTGCAAAGAGAGAGCAAAATTAGTGAGGTTATTTTTCTGGGTTCATTATCAGTTCAGAAATCTGATGGCAGAGGGGAAGAATACTGAATTTTGTTTTCAAGCAGCAAGAACTTCAGGCAAAGGTTTTAGAGAGTGTGTGAGGGAAAACCTTTCTGTGTAAGCAAAAGACAATGGCTCATAGGGAGATGGACAGAAAATTAGCCAGGCCCTGCAGAGAGGATCAGGGTGAATCACAATAGACACAACACACATGCAATGCACAACACCACACAAACACAGACACAGACACCCGCAAACAATACACAACACACGCAACAAACACACTCAACACATGCATACACAATACACACACAGCACACATCACAAACACACACACACACACACACACACACACACACACACACACACACACATTGAGTGGATTTGTAGGAACCTATTGCATTGTATCAATGCCTTAAGTCTTTAGTTTATATTTAATCTGCTTTTTCTTGTAAATGTTGCTTATGTGAGCCATGGTTAGAGAACAGACTGCTGAGAGGATAGAACTGGAGAATGTTCTTCGGAGAACCATCAGAAAGTCAGTGAGATGAACGGCCTCAGTGCCTTATCAGTTTTATGATTCGACAGTGAAGTGCTAGGTAGGTGTGGGAATAAGGACTTTGCATTTTACTGGATCTGTTTCTGTCAGGAAGATGCTAGAATATGATGTCTCCATAGCTCGAAATCCCAGTGATCTCCAGACATTTACCTGGATCATTATTTTCACTGCTACATCATGATCTCAGAATGCCCATACCCTTCGTGTTTTCTCAACACGTTCTCTAGAGAAAGCACACAAGGAAGCTTGACATCAAATCCTTCTCTTACCTCTGGTCTGCAGCTCCTCGCTGCCCTTCCTTTCCAACTATTCTTTAACAACCTTTCCTCCGCTCTTTCCCTTGTACTCCGGAGAATCTCTCCTCTCTACATCCCATGGAAAATCCCCTGCCTCTCCTCCCAATTCTGCAGCATACCTTCATTTCTCCTTACTGTGCTTAGAATGAAATGTTTAAAAAGCTCAGCAGCTTGGTATTAGTATTGGTAATTGGTTTATTGTTGTCATGTGTAACATCAATCATTATGAAATGCTTTGAGCGGCTGGTCATAGAACAAATTAAAACCTTACTCCTGGCTACACTAGAGCCTTTCCAGTTTGCTTATCACTCGAATCAATGATACAATAGCCTCTGCCCTTCACTCTGTCCTGGAAAATGGGCTCTCATATGCCAGACTGCTGTTTATAGATTTCAGTTCGACATCCAACACCGTCATACCGCAGAAACAGGTGGGAAAATTGTCCTCGCCGGGTGTCAACACCTCCTTCTGCAATTGGATACAGGACTTCTTAATGGTAAGGCCACGGTCAGTCCACGTGGGCAGCAATGTCTCTCGTCCCCATTACGTTGAGCACTGGCGCTCCTCAAGGCCGTGTGCTGAGCCCGTGGCTGTTCACACTGCTGACCCATGACTGTGTCACTGGATCCAGCTCAAACCGTGTCATCAGGTGTGTGGATGACACAACAGTGGTTGGCCTTGTCAACAATGGTGATGAGTCGGAGTGCAGAGTGGAACTGGAGCAGCCGCTGGCCTGGTGTGAGAGGAACAACCCAAGTCTGAATGTGGAGAAGACCAAGGAGATGATCGTGGACTTCAGGATGGTGTAGATTAACCATTCCCCTCTGTGCGTACATGGCTGTTCCATTGAAAGAGTTAAGTGCAATGTGTTCTTGGGAGTTCACATCAACAATGACCTGACCTGGTCCCTCAATATCACCTCCTTGAATGAGAAGGCACAGTAGCACCTCCTAAGGAGACTGAGGTAAGCGAGGCTACCGCCACCCCTCATCTGAACTGAATTTTACAGAAGCACCATTGAGAGCGTCCTGACAAGTTGCATCTCCATCTGATATGGGAGCGGTCGAGCATCGGACTGGAGGTCTCCACAAGGGACTGTGACAACAGCTGAGAGATTCTTTGGGGTCTCCCTACCATCCATCAGAGACATTTATCAGGAGCGCTGTGTATGCAGGGCCCTCAGTACTATTAGGGATCCCACCCATCCATCCAGCATCCTCTTTGACATTCTACCATCAGGCAGGAGACTCTGATGCACAAAGACAAGAACTGTCAGGATGGGAAACAGTTTCCTCCCTCAGGCCACTAGACTTCTGAACTCCCTGCTGCATTGCATTCAATGTGTCACTGGTAAATCTGTTCTGTACCTGACCATATTTATTTATGCATTTTACATTGTTTATTTATTCATCTGTAGATTTTATCCTTACTTTCCTTGGTTATGTGTTCCAGAGAAACATTATCTCGTTTGATAGTGTACATGTATATAGTTAAATAACAATAGTCTTGACTTGAGATACAGTGAAAATCCTTTATTCAGATAGATCATTCCATCTGTAAGGAGCATTATCCTTATGACCATGTGGGTTTCCTCCAGATGCTCTGGTTTCCTCCCACATTCCAAAGACTTACGGTGGGGTTAGTAAGTGATGGGA